>NC_136486.1:119797335-119862335 GCF_053919585.1 Euprymna scolopes | reverse complement strand
TTCATCGCACCCCTCATCTGACATAATTCACTCTTTAATCCCATCATAACGAAAATTTCTGTAAAAGTATGAGGAAGCTACAGACGGCCAAAAACGGCCGGGTAGCTGAAACAATAATGTAACTTAACAGAAAGATACGGTAATAAAAAATAAAACGCATATTTTCTTTACAACAGTATTGAGCACTTTCCTCAGTTTTTATTAATTACTATTTCTACTAAATATATGTATCACAACTCATCAGGGCCGTTAGACTAGCACCTCTCCCAAGCCAAGTATCGAACCTAGAACCGTCGTGTTGACAGTCGGCAGTTCTACCACTCGACCACGGAAGCGATGCCCGTGTGTGTGCGTGCGTGTGTGTTTTATGTACTTACCTATATATGGATATACACATATAATGTATGCAGATTTCACATTAAATCAACAGCATGAAGCACGCCATCAAAAGAACACGCGGTAGGCCAAAATATCAGCAGATTATGACTACAAAATATTAAAATATTTTTCAAACAAAATCAGTCAAGTTTTGGAGCCACAGGCGTCAACAATAGTGGATGTGATGGTTTTAAAATGTTTAAACAATGATTCGGAGATTATGAATATATGGGCAGGACATTTTCAAAATCTGATAATCGCTCTGAAGTATATGATTTAGTTTATAGTTTCTTTCAAAAGGGGGTTGTCGATAAGGTGATCATTGAGACAAGCACTGATGGGGCTAAAAACTCAGTAACAGAGATTAATACGGGAAAAGCACCATAACCTGATGGGATATTAGTTTAATTATTATTATTTGAAAATGTGAGCGTTATTAACGCAGCCATTTCACCCATCTTTGATATTTGGCATAGTGATGTTGTACCTCATAATTGGAATGATGTAATAATAAGAACAATGTACAAAGAAAGGTGTTCCAAATGTTAGTGTGATGATTATATATTTAAGCAGTGAAAATAGTTTTGGAAGACGTGTTTAATCATTTGATGTAATCGAGTTGTCCTACTATCATTCCATGGAAGCAATGTAGTTTGAGATTAGGCCGCAGCAATATGAACATGATGTTTTCTGCTCGAAAGCGAATGGAAACTATATATGGAGCAGCAATTGTTTTTGCACCAAGTTTGTATCGATCATTCAAGAGCTTTTCGTACCATGAATCGCGATGCAATTTGGAAGATTTTTTAGGAAAATAGGTTGTCCTATAAATAAGTTATGCCGAAGTGCTTCATAATATGAAAGCTCGGGTGAATATTATTGGGTGTCAGTCTGACACAATATTAGTTGAAACAGGTGTGTTAGTCTTGCTCATAAATTATTTTCCATGTATTTTGCTGTTATGCTGATGCATGCTTTTCACGATTGCGATATTAGGGTGACGTTTCTGTTTCGGTCATCAGGTAAACTTTTTTTTAAATTTAGACCTCTCGGTGCAAACGTGAACATTTTCATGACCTTGTTTTGAACTGTTATAGTAAAATGATGCGGACCTTTTTCCACATTCAGAAGGAGACAGTGACTATGAACAAGTTATCAGAGGCATGTAAAGCTTTTGGACTTAAAATAAGCATCAGGAGCATGTTATATATTCCACTCCTATAGGAATACCATATGTTGAGCCCAACATCATGATTGATAGTACGGATTTAAATATAAGGGAAAACGCTGAGATCGGCTCCAAGATTGACGCTAAGATAATAGCCAAAGCCAGTTGTGCTTTTTGCAAACTTGACTAAAAGGGCTTGTGGTCAGATCGGGGAATGACATTTAAAACAAAGCGAAGTGTTTAATTCTTCTAGTGGTCGGAAATTTGGACAACATATAGAGGATATCCCAAGCTACTGGAAAGTTCTTATATTGTGACTGATGAATACATAATATTAACTGGAATACTCTAACGCTTGCTACTGTAGTTTGGGAGCGATCAAATAGCAGGATTATAGAATAGAAAATACTTCAAAATCGGATGCACTCGACTGGACACTTGTTTATTATAGAGGAAAAACACTTCCTAAACAATTGTTTTATGGCGAGATAGATACGTGTGAAAGACCACTATTATAACCAGGGCAAACGTTTGGAGATTTACTGAAAAATACTTTTAAAACACTTGAGATGGGGTATATATTTGGGAAGTCCAAGCTAAAGATCATAAGTCACTGTAGAGAAAGTCCATTAGAGATATTTATTCGAGTTTCAAAGAGCGGTGTGTAGATCTTTCTATCTTAAAACGTTTTTTACGAAAGCAGAACTATAACATAATATCAGAGAAATTACACCGGAAACTGACGTGCACTGTATGTGGCAGATCAATTTTGTAAAAATCTTGTTTAGTAAATCATATAAAATCACACAATCAAAGGAAAGCAATGACAGTTATATGAGAAGGTTATTTAAGCACATCCAGCAATACTAAGTTGTCATATTTGTGTCTTCATCACCAAACAAAGAAATGACCTCACATGACATTCGAGGATTCATCATATTATAAAGCAAGGATATTTACGAGAAGGAAGTTTTTTATGTCCTATATGTGTCTCTCATGTAGGATTAAAGTCGGGTAAAAAATTACCTGTGTGTACACAGCCACACAACACCTTATTGAAGGAATGCCAATCATCTGTCAGAAACATCATATATATATATATATATATATATATATATATATATATATATATATATATATATATATATACTCGTGCTGGTCAAAAAAAATAGAACGTCATTTTTTTAGTCGCTAAATTCTTATTGAGGACGATCTGTGAGATGTAATCGGTGCTAAAATAGCTTAATCATGCTAAACTAACTGAAATAGTTGTTTTACGACAGAATGTTTTTTCCATATCAATTGCAATGTTAACCTCCTGTTTCAAGATAATAGAACAAGACAGGTAAGTAAATAAAATATATTTTATTAATATAAATACAAATAAAGTTAATCAATATTTAGTAGTAGCACCTTTTGCCTTGATAACAGCATCAATTCGCTGGGGCATGGAATCAACAAGCTTCTCGCTATCCTGTGTATTCAGTGAATCCCAAGTGTTCTGGATTGACAACCTTCATAGCTGAAAGAGTAGTAAGTTTTTCTTTGCGGAGCTTCGTCTTCGTATGGTCCCACAATATTTCAATAACGTTGAATTCTGGCGAGTTCGCCGGCCATTCAAAAATAGGGATCGATCGTTCTCAGAGCCAGGAAGACATGGTCTTGGCAGAGTGTTCCAGTGCCAAGTCATGTTGAAGAATGATGTCTGTAGCCTCCCTGTCAAACTGGTTATCCAACACTGGCAGTAAATTAGCTTCCGGGATATGTTGGTAAACTTTTTACAGTTCTTTTGATTGACCATAAATTACCAACACATTTAGCACTCATACAGCCCCAAAGCATGCAAGATTGCGGAACTTACAGACTTCTTAACGCATTCTTGTTTATACTGTTCCGTGGTTCTTCGTAAAACATGTGGTTCTTGGTCACCAAAGGAGATATAAAATCGAGACTTTTCTTTACCACCTTGCCCAGTGCCCGGTGGTGTTTTTCTTTCGTCCGCGTTTATTGCGATTTCTGTTGGAAACACCCTCAGCACCTTTCTGGGGCACTGTGGTCACCACCGATCTTTAACATCCGATCTTGATTGCGATTTTCATGTACGTCTTCCCTTCTGCCCGCAAATCTAAAATATGCTGCTTCTCAGGCAAAGATATATCTTTAGAGCGACTCATATTTGCCAAACTTTTGGAGTTTAAGATTACTCAACGACAAAATGTTCTATTAAATTGAAACATTGACTTTTCTAATGTGACAATAAAATACTTATTGTCTGCGATATGCACCTCCTCAAATTATTAAAAATAGTTTTAATTGTTATTTAAATATAAGATATCTCACCTGTACAATTTACAAGCCGAAACTTATCCCAAACGGAGTGAATTTACATATGTTTTATTATTTTGACCAGCAGAACTATATAGAGATACAGTGTCCCGCTAAAGTTTAACAATACACATTTGAAATTGTCAGTTTTTGTATTTCTTCCTCCCATAAAAACTGTATTGAAACTAAGATAGAAACAGTGGTAAAAAATTTTAAAAAAATTATAGTTTAACACAACGCGAAAAGAAAACTAAATAATTAGCAACGCAAATGTTTACATCTTGTTTAAAAATATCTAGTATTTTGTAGCATAACCATTATTGTTGATTACAGCATGCATACGTTTTGAGTAATCTCCTACAAACTCCTTACGTGTGTCTTGTGTTACTTTATTCCATTCTTCCACACACATTCTCTCCAATCCTCGCAGATTTAAGGGTCCCCTTCTATGGACACGTAATTTCAATTCTCCCCACAAATTCTCTATAGGTCTTAGATCGGGAGATTGAGTAAGCAACTTTAAACATTCACTTTATTGAATTAAACCACATTTGTGTGAGTTACGCAGTGTATTTTGGATCGTTATCATGTTGAAAGATTCAGTCTGATTTCAATTTGAGGAAATTCACACTGTCTGTATGGGTTTTATCCAAGATACTCCTACAAAATGCTCCATTTAGTTTTCCTTTTGTTATTTCCAATTTTCCTACACCTCCAAATAACCCCAAATCATCTAAACAACCCCTGATCATAATGGATTCTCGTCCACATTTTGCTGTTTGGATGGTGTTTTTTATTGGTATTCGGTACCTTTTTTCTCCAAACGTTCGGTGTTTTGGAGTGCCAAACAAATCAATGTTGGTCTCATCTGACTAAGGCACGTTATGCCAGAACTCTAGAGGATTTCTTGCATACTCATTCGCAAAATCAAGCCTTGCACAAAGATGCTTTAGCTTAAGAATTGGAGTTTTCCTTGCGAATCTAGAGAAGATGTTTTAAGGTGAAGAGTTCTACTGATCGTGTCTTTGCTAACTTTAATTTCACTGGTTTTTAAGTCATTTTGCAGCTCCCCAAGAGATGTTTAAATAATACATGCAGCTGTGGGTGTGGTGAAAAAGTGGGGCAATACGTAAAAATAGATACTCAAGATATATTTAAATTCTCGTTTATCTGCGGTGTTTAAAAGAAGTGTTTTTTTTTTCAGAGGAAACATATTAGCAAATTTATATTATAGGAAAACTAATTGCATTAATGGCATTAATTGAAACATCATTACATGAAATCTAGTCATAAATAAAAGAGATTTTTTGTACAATGAGTTCATACAATGAAAGAATGATTTTTACAAAATTAAAAGAAAAAATTAAAAGTCTTCTTCAAACGTAGCTCTAATACAGAGCTCTTTTTATATATTCTCACACTGTCAATATCGGCAATAAAGTCATGAAACTTTCAAATCAAGAGTGTGTGAATTCAGTACGCATATCAATGCAATTTTAAAATCGCTTGTTATCCATTCGTGCCGAATAACAATAGAAGGTATAATTTTAGAACGTCCTTCGTATATTTATAAATACATTTATATGTGTGTATGGTGCACCAGGCATCAAGAATGTACGTTGTTTGTGTATATTTGCAGGTTTAATATGGTATGCCAAGCGCCCATCCAGTCTGTTTAATTTTAATCTAGTGTAAGTAATCCGGATGAAATGATATCAATTAACATTAAAATGTTCGAAACAAAATAATCAGTTCAAACTAATTGTTAAATAGGCAATCATTACTTTTAACAAATGCCTACTAAAGTATATACCAACTGCTGGTCATTACCGTAGCTTTTGAAAGCAAACAGACACGATATTTAGTCAACGAATTTTATAACATATTAAAAGAGAGTGATCATTCAGTATGAGGGTTTTGTTGTGTGGTGTCGGGCAGCTAGTTAGGGCAATAGTAAAAGGGCCACTCACCTTACAGCTGGTTGACTCTGACTGCCTCCATATGTCCTCGTTTTCTCTTGCCTTATATTGACACCAAATAAGATTTCATGATTAAATTTCTTATTAGAATTCCCCTGTATTTAGTCGACATTCCATTTCAGGTTAAAATATATGCAATTCAATTTTTTCTGTTATGGATAATTTCCATAACTCCAACTCTTTGATCCGAAAGTATGATTAATGCCAACACTCAGTAATCTGACCAGATTCCTAATTTGCCTGCGTGCAATATATTCGATATTTTATCGCGTTGATCGTCATATAAAGTGTGACCCCCCCTCAAACCGGTTCCAACTCTAATTAGGCCCGGTTATTAGTGTTTTGTCCGAATGAAATGAAACTTTTGTCATAACTAGTTTATTATATTCAAAACATCACATCAATACACTAGGGTTTTTTGCCTTTTTTTTTTCTCCGTTCTACAGCATATGTTCTAGATTACCTCCATTTAGCTTTTGTTTTTTGGGTCACGCTGTATATAACAAAATGAGGATTCTAAAATACGTATTATTTTCAACATAAAAATAGTTTAATATTCAACATTCTATTAATATGCATTTTACCGGGTATATGTTTAATTTTATTAACTTTATAGTTACTTTATTTTATTTACCGATCTAACAGGCGTTGACACGTATCGAGTCTCTATTACACAAAAAACATAATTATCATAAAACTCTAAAGATCTTGGGAGCTTCGTCTTTCGATTTACGATGAAAAATATAGTTACGGATTCTTAGCAAGGAAAATATGCATTCATAATTTATTCTCAAAGACAGTTGATATTTAGATAAGACAAGTTGATTTACTACGTGTATTCATTGAAAACACTACGAGAAATCTACGAGTAATATTATTAGTAATTATCCTTGAGCAGTCATTGATTATGAGTTTCATATATATATAGAGTATGATAGAAAACGTCAATAATACAGAACACAGTCCACAACATTTAATGCATGTGCGATAAAATATAAAAAGCTGCAAAAGGATACGACCTCAGTAAATTGAAAAACATTAAAAACGCACCATATTCATGTTTTAAACGTTACATAATGCATGGAGACATAGACTAGTATAGACAACTTAGTTTATCCATCATTACATTTTCAGTGACCTATTAAAAGGTTTAAAAGAACCAAAAATCAAAGCAAAGAATACAGAGCTTTGTGACTTGCAGCACTTACATATAAGCGTATGTACAGATTTATTTCTTGGAACAATAAAATTGTACGAATGCTTTGTTCTCACTTATCAAAATGAATTTACATATGGTTAACTAAGAATAGCTTATTGATTTCAGTATGTTTTTTGCTTGTAATTTCGTACAAGGTCGAATATTAATTACAAATCCCTATTTTCATCGACGGACGTCAACTTATTCAAAATAATTTCATACTATTTGTCTAACGCATTTATTTTAAGCTGGATATACTGCTATTGCCCAGATATTAATGGCCTAATTCCCAGTAAAGGCATGCTAGCTCTCATTAATTCAAGAAAGCTGAAGGAGCAAATTTACCCGAAACTTATGATAATCCCTTTTTGGAAGACCAGGCATGACCTACATGTACTGGGTTCCTACTGGACAGACAGTAAACAATGAATGCTATGTATGGACGTAAGTGAATTAAGGAGGAGTTGGTAGCATTTCCCCCAGGACAATGCACCAGTTCACAACATCATTATTGTCACTGTCTATTTGACTAAGATGGGCATCAAGACAGTTCATCACCGTGAGTATAGTCACGTCTTTAGTCCCTGCTCAATGAAAATGCTATCGTTATGAGAAAAGTAAGAAGATGAAAGAGGCTGTTACGAATTCATTGACACACTAACACAAGAGGAATTCCATGGAGTCTTCCAGAACTTTTTAGAATAGTACGATAAGTGCATTGCAGCAGAAGGAAATGATTCGAACGGGGACTACAGTTTCATGCAGGTATTATCAGTAAGAGTGCCAATACGGAAAATGTCTGGCACCAGGTCCATTCAAAATAATTGAAAATCGTAGATATCCTATTATGACTAGCTTTCATGTAATAATGTTTCAATTCCTTTAAAAATGTAAATGGTAGAATTAGCTCCAATTAGTGTTACGTAATTTATTTTTTAAAAAAAGTTATCCTCTCAATGAATCATTTGAAAGCGTTGCTTCTACGAACCTTTAATGGAACGCATTTAGACATTGTCATCGAAAAGTCAATGGGTAACGAATGCAACTACAGTGCAAATCGATTACATTAATTACTGCATTAAGCGAATTATGTAGAAGTTTTCATTAGAATTACTGTTAGTGGAAATTTAAGGAATACATTTGTTTTTTATCAGTGAAAAAATATTTATTATAATCAAGTGATAATCACAGATAAGTGAATGACAGTAGAATTAGCAGTTACCTTCCCTGTGGTTTTTTAAATTTACATAAAACTGTATCGGCACAAATTTGATGAGCTTTAGATGATTAAATAATACATGCAGCTTTACTAAAATCTTAAGGAAAGACAAAATACATTTATCTGAGTAAATCATAAATCGTTCGCTTATAAAATATAAAGCCACAGTTTAAATCCATTTACAAGTGGTTTAATGTTAAACATTCTATTTCTTCTGAGTTTCGTAAAACACCAGTGTTTTACGTGAAAAATAATTGTCACGCTGTTATTTGTGGGTAAATTATTATTAAATATATTTTACTGTTCTATTTCGTATACATAGTCGTTAATGAACATCATAATTTGAATACGGTTCTTATTTTAATTCACTTTATTCGTCTTTTAATATTGGATAATTAGGGATATTACTAAAAAAATCACTGTGTTTATTATTTCATTGTTTTTTGTAAAATTAACATTTAATCAAGGTAACCTTACACATTAGTAGAGTCGTCTCCACTACAGGTGAGAAAAATAGATCATAATAATAAATATATAGGTGTATATTTATTTAACTCTTTATGTATGTATGTATGTATGTATGTATGTATGTATGTATGTATGTATGCATGCATGTATGTATGTATGTGCATATCTATCTATCTATCTATGACAGTCAAGTTTCAATTTTGGCTTAAGGTAGTTGCTGGTCAACCCGCACTGATTAACTTAGATCAAGCAAATCAGTACTGTACGATTATATATAATATATATATATATATATATATATATATATATACATATACATATGCATACATACATAGATATATGAACTCGTTCTCCTTCTTTCTCTCTCTTTCTTGCTCTCTCTCTCTCTTTCTATATATATATATATATATATATATATATATATATATATATAATGTGCATGAGCCTGTTAAAATTACGTATAGATAAGAAAACGCATATTTATTGTAATATCTGCATAGGAGCATTTTAGTGATTTATTCTGTTATATTGTTTGATCTGCGTACATGTTTCTTCGTTTTCCCATACATTTGGCGTATTTCCCCATGGGTGAACAACACGCCTATAAATATATCATGCCAGCATTTGTTTTTCTTATTGTAATTTAAAATAAACGATTTAGACTCAAATGCCTCTTTTGTGCATTTATTAGTTTTCAGAGCCATTTTCCTTATAATTTGTGAATAAGAACTCGTCAATTGATGGTTCTGTTTCAGAAGGATAAATAAAAAAGGTAAAGGTTTAATCAAAAACAACATTAAATTACAAAATGATAATCATCGTTCGCCCATAACAATGTCGACCTGAAATAATTCATAAATATCAAAAAGGATTTCTTCCATTCAAATCGTCTTTTCTATTGTTTTATTTGTAAACAAACAATGAAAGACGCATTCGAAACTGAAAATGTAGCCTTTCCGTGTCATTATTTTTCTTTAAATCCACGTTGCATTCGGATAAATGCTTAGCAACATTGAAAAGAATATAAAATGTATTTACACTTAAATATATTTTATTTAACATCAAGGGCCGTTCTGGGTTTAATGCGATAATAGATGTCACCTGAGCAAATATTCTATAGTTAATAACGATTCTGTAAGTTGTGATTGTCTTTAAGAAAGCAGAGGTACACGATAACCGGAAACGTGTTGATATTTAAATATTTTTAGCAAGGAGTGAAACAGCAAACGCTACATTACGACGAGGTATAATATGATTGTCAAATCAAAATAAACACCAAATAGAATGATAACATATACCGATGGAATTGACAGAATTGTAAGACTTAAGTAGGCGGCTGTATATATATATATATATATATATATATATATATATATATATATATATATATATATATATATATATATATATATTATACAAAAATATGTAGGCGACGATATAGTAGTCACAAAGAGTCACTTTTGTGGTTATGATTTGCACAAATTGTAAAGAAGAAACTTTGTTCACGCAAATCTGGTTTAGTTTTATGTATACAAAGGTAAATTTGTTTTGTTTTTTTATTTGATAGCAGCATCTTTATTTCTAAAGGCAGATTGATCTTTTATCAGTAATACACGTTATTACAGTTAAAAAAAAGAATGATCTGCTTACCAAAAGGAGTTTACAATCTCATGTAGTCCCAAGTGATTATCAGCATGGATTTATCTGGTATGATGACTCGCCTGTTAACTTCATTGTCTGCCCTTTTTGGTGGGTGCGTGATTTTTGATGAATAGACGAACACGTATATTTTGAATAATTCATATCGATTAGAATTATTTTTAGAAAACAATTTAGTCTAGGCATGTTGTTTA
Organism: Euprymna scolopes; assembly: GCF_053919585.1. Classification (NCBI taxonomy): domain Eukaryota; kingdom Metazoa; phylum Mollusca; class Cephalopoda; order Sepiida; family Sepiolidae; genus Euprymna; species Euprymna scolopes. The sequence continues at coordinate 119,851,747 of NC_136486.1, read as the reverse complement.
AATGCATAATATATAAAGAATTATTTGCAATTTACAATACCTTTCTCGCGTGCTTTTATAAAAGAAAACCCCGAATGTTATCACACCTAAAAACCAACAGTTTCACTTTACTGTATTAATGTCTATTGCCTAACCCATTATCGACTTTAACACACATGCGTGTATGTTAATTTTTCAGCAATCGTTCTACAAGCAAGTATGATAGTTAATTGGAATATATGTGCATTTGTGCTCAGTATAGTACATATACTATATAATTGATCGTAATTATAATCGTACTAATATATAATAATATAATAATATCGTAATATATAATAATATAATATAATAATAATCGTAATAATATATAATCGATCGTAATAAATACCAATGTTTGCGACATATCACTGAATAAAGATGTCACTATTATTTTTATAATCCTTTCCCATCTAGCATTACGTTTTCACTTTTTATTATTATAACTACGTTGAAATTGAGTTTTGTGTAGTATTGTATTTAAAACTGACTACATATAATAATATCAAAATGCAGTAGCAAATATTCCTATCTCTTTAATTTTACACTTGTTACAATATCACCGGCTCTTTTATTAACAGTAATATTTATCTATCTGACACCGGGTAATTATTCCACTAACTAAAAACATTATTTCGTACATATTACGTTGGCATAACATTTCAGAATACAGGCTGCTGCCTTTCAAGTTTTAGTTTAGCAGGGTGACACTCGGATAACGAGCACCAGGTAACAATTAGTCGTTCTTTGACTAAGAATAATATTACCGTACACGAAAAAAAATCCATCTAGTGTTAGGATAGATATCAGACACGTTACTTGCAAGAAAAACTACATAAATTATCGATTTAACATGTTCACCCCACACGTTTTAGCTATGTTCTATATTATAATACTCATTACTTTTCTGTGTTAAAGTAAATACCTCATTACTGTTCCTTTTTTAAAGCGAGCAGGTAAATAATCACGCTGGCTGTCAGCTAGTTGCTTTTGCATCTTACATCGTTGGCGCCTTCGCCTTTATCCTGATCTTTGATCTACCTTTTCCGCATATTCATCCCCCTCTTATTTTCCCCGTCTTTTCTGTCTTCTCTCTTTTTTTCGCGTCCTCATCTTGTTCATTTAAACGAGTCTTTTCATCCTTCATTTAACACCGTTTTTGTTTTCTTTTACGTCATCTGTTTCGTCTTCGACTATTATTTTTTTTCATTTATTTCCTTATCTGCGTAGTTTGCTTAATTTGCTTCTATTCATTTTTTATCTTCAACGTTTTCTTCATCATTGTGGTCTTCTCTTCTACACCATCAGCTTCTTTTTTCTCTTCTCTCGCATTTTTCCTTCTTCTTCTTCTTCTTCCTCTTCTTCTTTCACATCCCACTATTAGTATTATTGTTCTTCTTATTAAGTGTCTTTATCTTCTTTTTCTGCAGTTTCCTCTAATTTTTTCGCTTTTACTATTTTTCTATTTATGCCATAATTCTTCTTCTATTGCGAAATTTTCTCTATATTCTTCGTCTAGTACGTCTTCTTTTTCTGTTTTCTTTTACCTTTTTTCGTTTTTTTTTTCTTTTGCTTCTTACTTCTTTCACTTTTTTATTTAATTTCCTTTTGTAGCTTCTCTTCTTAATCTGTATCTTCTTATTTTTCTTCATTTTCCTCTTCTACTTCTTTGTGCATTTTTACCTTATCTTTTTTCTTTTTCGACGTTTTCGCCTTAGACATGTCCTTCGTACACGTTTTATTTTCTTCTGATTCTGTTCCTTCTTTTTCCTGTTTACTATTTCGTACATGCTACTACGCTATTAATTAACATTTCCAGAAGAAAAAAAAACAATTTGACTATGCAGTTTAAAAGCTTCAATATTCCTTTAATTTTCACTTCTAATCTTTTTAATTGGTCAAAAAGATTAGGGAGATCGATGAGAAAAAACGGTTTACATATTTCTTAATGCCATCCCTACCTCGGACAGGTTTTGGCCTTTTTAAACGAAAGGTAATTGGGTATTACAAATATTTTCATACAACAAATGGGAGTATTCGTTTTTTAAGAGGACATATCTTTTTTTTTCTTTTTTTACATAGGGATTACCACTTACCAAGGCATTGAGGTCACTCGAGGATAAGGGTTAAAGAGTGTACAGTTGAAATTGGGCAATATAGTAAATTATAAATCTTTTTTGCAATTATTACTTAACTAGACAGATCTTTTTAGGAATAGACTTAGTTAAAATACTGGATGGATACTAGGCTTTCTAGATTTATATTTGCGTACTTATGCATATTACAGACCGTACTTTAACAACAACTTTACTATTTGTGAATCCACTTTCAACATGGCGGTACCTAACTATACAAGAAACAAACCTACTGTATACACTGTGATAGTAAATGAAAATAATATGTAAAATATGTCAAGACCCGTATTATGCATACGTACAATATACGTGTTTCCATAAAGCATTAATAAGAACGGAGCTTACATCGCGGGGGCTATGTAACAAGAAATATCCACCATAAAGCAACACTAATCCGCAGTAACTATAAGCGCCAACAATGAGACAGTAGATTTCGTTAGCTGTCGCTTCCAGACAATGCACGACAATAGTAGCCAGATACTTTTATTTTGGTCACTCGCTTACTCAAGTACACGCAATTATTCTCTGGGACAAACCGTAGCTATTATTAGTCACCCTCGCCATCTATCAGTGTAAATAGTTTTATCTCTTCATCCGTAGTCACTAATTTTTCTGAGTCATATACGAATATGGACTACAAGGCGACTATAAAGTCGCTGATCTGTTGAAAACCTTTTTTCATTTTACAATTAATGATTATTTTATTCTCTCTCTCAGATATTTAGCAGATAATATATTTGAAATAAATTATGAATAATTATAGTATTGAACAACGTAACCCAGTCGGGAAATGGTTTAACCAAAATCAGGGGTCAATTGTTTTTCCATGTTCTCCAAATTTTGCTAGTCCTGACTTTTTCTTATCGGGATATCTTAAAGAAAGAGGCCATATTAACCAAAATCAAACCCTGCCAAGAATTAAAGGAAAACATCACTAAGGGAGTTTTAATCGCAATCCAGAGATTCGTCAATCTATAATAAATAATCGTTTGGAAAGACCACAAATGTGCGAGTTGAAAATGGGCAACATTTAAAAGACATTATATTTAATGAATAAATATTGTATGGATTTTGAATTTACTTAAAAATATTCACATTGTGTGAAGATTACCGATAGATATAAACAGAAATGTAGAATCTAAATTTAAGTTAAAAACTCATCAGTTATTTTTAGACGCCTTTTAGATAATCAGATGTATTTTAGGTGAGGTAGGTTTATGTAGATGTTAAGGCTTTGGGATAGACTTTAACCGGGCAACTCAAGTAAACGAGCCCTTCCAGTTATTATATTTATTACATTTTATCAAAATTATTTTAACATTTTATTACATTGTCTGTTGTCTTCTTAATTTGTATTTAGTATTATTCATATTTGAGAAAATAATAACCATCACTCTTGTCTAGATGATTTCTAATTTTTAATATATATACATATTACTAAACAATATCTAACCATACATTCTTAAACTTACAAAACTATATATAACCATGCATTAACTCGTCTCTCTCAATCCAATGCTGTTGCAAATCTAGTTGCTTCCACTGCATGAATTTTTTCCTATACCCTCTCCCAGAAAAAATGAAAGTGAAAAGCATAGTAATGTCCTTTTTTTAACTATGTTTGCGGAGTGAAATTTTCTGTAGATGTTAACCTAAATACCCGATTTTTTCAGGAGATATTAACCCAAATAACCAATTAATGTTAACCACCCATGCGGAGTCGAAGAAATACCTGGATTCGAACCCAGGCGCGGGGCGAACCCTCTCGGAGCTGATTGATCCGTAGATCCTCCCAGGTCATCCGTCTAGGAGAAGGAACACTCTGAAGCTAAACCTAGGGGAGGGAGGCCTCTTCAGTCTTGGACGACAACCTTCCTAGAGCTGGTGACTCAAACAAATCACCGGTTGGCAAACCTAAACTGCTTAAGGAGGAGATAGGCTCTGTCTATTGCCCGGCTTTCATACTCCTTCTTTGCCTATTGGGCAGGCGTAGAGGTACTGTCACAGGGACTCGTCTGAATCACCCAGTGGTTGAACTTGTTTCCTGACTAGGGCAATGAAAGCCGCTTTTCCCCGCTCGCGCCACATCCCATCCCCATAAACTGGACACAGTGGGGTGCTTCAATGCTATATATGTCGATACAGTTGGACTGGGCTGGCTCTGCCTGATGGATTGAGGGTACCGGATTGACAGTTCCTGGACGCTGTTTCCGACTGATAGTACAGGAGCCCTACATCTTTGGTAGCGCTTAGAGCGGCTGCTCCATCAACAGTTGTATAATATCGAGATGTTTGTAGTGCCATGTCGTGCACGGAAAGGGGCCCTGCACTCATCCCCGGTGGGCTTTCCTGAGGCCACAATCCTGATGGTGAGGACATCTGATGGTCATCTTGTGTTGCATGTCTGGTATTCTGCACAACCTACTTGTCCAGCACCCCCTAACTCACTCACCTTAACTGAATCTTTTAAATAAAATGAAATGACAGATCAAACAAGAGTTACGTTTAAACCAGGACCACACTCAAAGAAAACCAACCTGCCTCCTCTCTTGAGGCTTGCATTTACAAATATCCGCCGGCTTAGAACTAACTTAGATGACGTTGAGTCATTTCTCCTTGTAAACACCCTGGATATCTTAGCATTAAGTGAAACTAACATTCACTCCTCCATTCTCTTTAACATGTTTGGTTATTTCCCACTTTATCGGTAGGACTCGGACAAACATATGCATGGGCTTGGAGTCTATATTCGTAACCGCCTCCCCCTGACTAGAGAAATAAAACTAGAATCAGACGACCAAGACTTTATGTGCTTCAGACTAAATATGCAACACAATATTAGCTGCTTTTATTTTCTCTACTGCTCTCCCTCAACCCCAGACTGTACTCTAATAAACAAAGTGTCTATATCGCATTCCCTATCTCAGAGTGTTACATTTCCGACACGTTTCCCAGACCAGCAAGATCAACATGCCTCACTTCTAGATCTCTTTCTGACAACGGTTCCCGATGATTGTACAACAAATGCCCACACCCCATTCGGCAATGCTGATCACGCTGTGATAATGGTAGAAATCAGCCTAAATTCTCGCCCTAAAACTGAAGACCCACTATGCAAAACAAGCAGTATTACGAAAAGGCTGATTGGGAAGCCATTGGGGAACTCAGCAGAGATGTCCCATGGCAAAATATCGTTACTCTTTTAGTGTAACAGTGTGCAAATGAGACCACTGAATAGTCCAAAACTGCTATTGAAGCACATGTTCCCGCACGGAAATTCTATAGCAAGTCCCACTCTCCACAAGGGTTTGCTTCTGCCTGTGCGGCTGCCATTTGTCAAAGGCAGCATGCGTTCCGCAGATTCAACCGATAAGTCCAGCTCAAATAAACAGAAGTATATAGGAGCTAGAAATAATTGTAAGAGAGTAATAGAGACAGCTAAGACAGATTACTCTGAAAGCACCAGAAATTGTATCGAAGCACAGAAATTAGGAACCCGGGATTTTGGAAAATCTAAAACAGCCTAGTAAATAATGGACAGTCAAGTATTTCCCCACTCTCAAACAATCATTAGGTTGCTTGCACGACAACTGACAAGGCTAATCTGCTTGCCAGTCGGTTTGCCTCAAACTCCACACTGAACCCGGTACACCACTCCCTCCCTGATTTTCCTCTGCGAACAGACGCCACACTAGACGATCTGAAAATCACCCCTTCTCAGGCACATGCTATTATAAAAAACCTAGACATCTCAAAAGCATGTGGACCAGATTCCATCCCGGCTGTGCTATTAAAAAAATGCTCTACCGAAGTTGCTCGAGTTCTCTCAAACTTTACAATAAATGCCTCAACGAATCTTGCTTTTCAGCCTGCTGGAAAGCCGCTTCTATGATACCAGTCTTCAAGAATTCTGGTGAAAGAACTGACCCACTAAATTATCGCCCCATTACCCCACTCCCGCTTTTCGACAAAATATTTGAGTCCTTAGTTAATCAAGGCCTAGTCCAGCACCTAACAGCTGCTAAACTGACTGACAAACAATATGGATTCAGGCAAGCCCATTCAACAGCAGATATCTTAACTGTAGTTTCTGAACGTATATACCGTTCATTGGACAAAACAGGGGAGAGTAGAGCGGTACCCCTTGATATATCTCAGGCTTTTGACAGGGTATGGCACCATGGTCTTCTAAGGAAAATTAGATCATATGGAATCACTGGAAGAATTCATAATGTAATTAAATCCTTGTTAAGTAAGAGAAAAATCCAAGTTGTCCTCGACGGTCGTACATTAAACGATATGACATAAATGCGGGAGTACCTCAGGGGTCTATCCTTGGACCTCTATTATTCCTGATATTCATAAATGACCTCCATGATAAAATTGTTTCGGAGATGGGTATATTTGCCGATGACACCACTCTTTATGACAGATATGAGGGGAAACCAAATGAACACATATCTAAGGAAATGGCAGAAACACTAGAGAATGATCTTCGATCTGTAGTGGAATGTGGACAAAAATGGATGGTCACATTCAATGCTGTTCAAACTAAGCTTGTTTTCTTCAATACCTACAAGAAACCTTCTCTACCACCAATAGCAATGGCCAAGAACACATTACCAGAAAGTATTTCTTTTAAACTCCTCGACCTAACGTTTACAGGGAATATGAACTGGAATATATACATTGAGAGCATTGCCAAGGCTGCTGCAAGGAAGGTTGGCTCCCTTTTCTATGCTAGAAAACTACTTACGCCTGACAGTATCCTGTAACTCTATAAGGCCACCATTCGCCCATGTATGGAGTACTGTTGTCACATCTGGGATGGTGCATCTGCTGCTTGTCTCTCGCTCCTGGACAGGGTTCAAAAGAGAGTCGCCAACCTGATAGGTCCTGAACTGTTATCTAGGCTTAAGCTTCTGTCCCATCGACGAGATGTTGCATCCCTCTGCCTGTTCTACAAATACTTTAATGGTGAATGCTCTGACGAACTGCAAACACTTGTACCTCCTCGACGTAACTACCCCCGACAAACCCGGCAAGCTACTAAGTCTCATCCCTTTACAGTAGAAATCCCTAGGTGCAAGAAAGCCTTTTACTCCAATAGTTTATTCTCCAGAACTGCAGGTCTTTGGAACTCCCTTCCGGGATTCTGCTTTCCCAACTGTATATGCAGTTAAAGTGTAATGTGAACAAAAATCTTTCTACTCATCTCCCTTCATAATGCCCCTGCTTATCAAGTCCCTGATAGCAGCCCCCTGCTTCAAAGTGGCAGTGTGCCTTGTTTGGGGTGAAAATTGAATAATATATATATATATTTATATATATATATATATATATATATATATATATATATATATATATATATATATAATATTAAAGAAAAGGACATATATTATTATAGAAAAGACAATTTGTGTGTGTATGACTGTGTATGTGTGTGTGTGTGTGAGTGTGTCTTTCTGATTTAGGAGTTCGTCCTCTTTAGACTTGAAAACGGCTGGGGCGATTTTTTTTATGAAATTTCACACGAAAGCACTTTATGTGCAATGTGCATGGTAGCGTTATAGCCAGAATTTTTATCTGCATGTCTTACATAAGTATCGGTAATCGATAGCAGAAATAATCCGATGAAAGAATGAACATGCGATTTTCAAAAATTTCCCCCATTTCCCCAGCCTAACATCAGAAGTGCATTTGAGAAGCTTTATTACCCCACAAGCCGAAAGGCCCGACATATATAACCAACTGTAGGTTCTTTGATATGACAGAGGTGCGTTAGAAATCAATGTTGTGTTTAAAGCACAACTGCACTATGATACTTGGCATTTACATTTTAAATTAAAATTTAAGTCATTATGAACGCACAAGCAGTGAGACATGGCTTATAATACCAACAGTGCGTTCTTCGATATAAAAGGGTCCCGTTTAGAATGAATGTTTTTGTTTAGAGCACCACCGAAACATCATATCTGACTTTTTCATTTAAAACTTTAATTCAAGGTATTATATATATATATATATATATATATATATATATATATATATATATATATATATATATATAAAAATAATGTTATCAAATCAATAGTCTGGTTCACTACAGTGCAATGTAAACTACAATGTATTGTGGACGAAATCACTGATGCACTGCGATGGGTCCTAAACGAGAGAACGCAGTCTATCGATTTGATTGAAAAATAGGCGATTTCATCACGTTTACCGTGTAGATATTCTGTTGGCCTTTTTTTTAAATCCACACAACGACGAACCTCCTTGCCATTATATATATATATATATATATATATATATATATATATATATATATATATATATATATATATATAATTTTAAGGGGATTAGAACAACAGTCAAAAGAGCAGAATGTATTTTAATGTATTAGTAAATTCGTTAATACAATTAAAATAAATTAAAAGAAAACAGTCCTCGTTCTAATGTAGATATATAATAATCTCGATAAGCATATATATCCTAGAGCTATTTTAATATTAAGTAAGAAGATTGATAATTTATAATTAAAATCCAAAATTAAAAATCTGTTTCACAAAGAAGAACAAACAATGTTAGTATTTGTTCACAACACGTTCCTTACTGCTACATTTTTGTGGACCATAGTTTTTGTTCAACTTTCATATCTTGAACATTGAAGTGGCTCGTCTAAAGTATCCCTGTACTTATTTTACGCTGCTGTTAGCGCTTAATTCTAATGTATTGTAACTGTTTACAACGTAACTTCAACGTTGCAGAACATCCTATACAAAAAATATTAATTTATAGACGTATATGTTTGCATTACAAAACTTTACAAATAGGCATTCCTGGGCTTTATTATTAATACCATTTTCTAAATGCAGGCGTGCATATCAGATTTGATATATTTTTATTTATAATATTTATATTATCTTTATTACCATTATAAATCCATTACTGTGAAGTCTTCAAACTATGTGGTATCCAGCTACATTATATATGTGCTCTATCCATGATAATGTGTCAACTATTTTCCTCTGATGATAAACTCAAATCTTTAGAAACTCCACAAACTAGGTGAATATATCTTAATAATAATCCTTTTTTGTTCGAAATATGAATGTTGTAAATTCTTATTCGAAAAATTAGTAACCCCTTCTTATATATATATATATATATATATATATATATATATATACTATCATACATATATATATATATATATAAATTGTAATTCAATGAATTTCCAAAAACACTCATTGAAATGAAATGAAGTGGTTACCAAAGATTTTTTATTATTCTAAGCAAGACGAAGAATGCTTTAGAAACTTAATCTCTTAATTGTTTAAGAAAAACTATTCTGATATATATATATATATATATATATATATATATATATATATATATATATATATATAATTTTTATAACGCAATATGCCTGGGGGTGATGAAAGTATTACTATCGAAAGCGTTCGCTAAAAAAACTTATGGATCTGACCTAAGCAAATTTGAGAAGAACGCAAAAAAAATAGTAATTCTGAAATTGGGGAAGGTATAAAAGAAAATAGCGAAACAAAAAAAGTCCGTGCATTATATTAACACTTGTCAATATATATATATATATATATATATATATATATATATATATATATATATATATATATATGTAAGCTGAATGTGGGTGTATGTGTTGGTATATATGTGTGTGTGTGGTCACGAATAGGCTCCTATATCGTTGAATATTTTAAAACACTGATTACATATAATGATAGAAGATGTATCGAGACACAGGAACGGGTATGTTTGATCTGGCAGAACAGTGGTTAATTAATATTGTGGGTCTGCATTCGCGCCGAGTTCACAAAGTATGGAAATAAAAATGTTATAATTGAAAAAAAACGTTTACAAGTGTTTTGGATATAGATGTACATAAGCATAGTTTGATAAGTATGTTTTCACTTAAATAGAGATGGTATAATAAAATTGTGGGGTCTGCGTTCGCGCCTGGCCTCTATAGAATCGAAATAGGCACAAACTTTAATAAATACTTTTCATATCTATCTGCGTAAGTATACTTTGATAATTATGTTTCAGTTGGCAGAAATATGGTATAATAAAATTATGGGGTGTTCGTTCGCACCTGACCTCAATAGAATGGAAATATGTCACAAAGTTTAACAAGTTTTTTTTTTTAATATAGATCCACAGAATATTGTGATAAGTGTTTCAGTGTGAACAGTTATGGTATAATAAATTTTGGTGTTTATCTATTTCATTTTTACTTTCATCATATTTTGCTTTGGTTTTTATACCCCCAAATTCAAAGCTATCTCTTTACAACCTTTCCTTTTCATAACCTATCATACTTTCATAAATCAAAGTCCATTTTATTTAGGCTGTTTTCTAACCCAGTCAACGACGGGTACTTTTGCTAGTATATATATATATGTATATATATATATATATATATATATATATATATATATATAACGCAATATACCTGGGTATGATAAAAGTATTCATATCGAAAGCGTTTGCTAAAAAAAGATTATACATACATACATATATATATATATATATGTATATATATATATATATATATTTATATATATATATATATATATATACCATTAGTGCAAACCTAAAATATATAGTTAATTTATTAATTACTAGCTTATGTACATGGCGTTGACCGGTTGTATATGATATATTTCAATATTCTGTCCTCATATATAAATACCTGATTTCTAGCAAACAGTAATTGTCAAAAAAATATCTGGAAGCAATTACAAACAGAAAATTTTTATTTTCCGAGTCTGTAAATAAATATTTTGATTACGTCTGTCCTAAAATACATTTAAATATATTTAAATCTTTAATCGCCATATTAGCTTCCGTTTATCCACGAACACACACATACATTCTCATATATATATATATATATATATATATATATATATATATATATATATATATATATATAATCATTATGACTCTTATTGTTATTTTTATTATTATGATTGTGTATTTTGATTTATTAGCTGTAGTAATGCCCAGATAAAATCGTTAAAAATGTGTACCGTTTTAGAACAATTATTCAGTTCAGAGCAAAACGTCCATGCTGAACGTGAGGATGCCCTTATAACATGTGCAGAGAACTTGCCTTTAAAAGGCGGATCCCCAAATGCCGGGTCCCTTTGAATGACACGGAATAACCTTTTGGAGAAATTCATGAAGATTAATGAGTTGTTCGATGCAGGTAGTCAGGAAACCAGCGAGAAAATTCTTTCCTCTAAATGGATCAGCTCGGTCAGAAAAAAGAGGTCCTGCGATTCGGAATTGATCGATGGGAGTAAATATGCAGTGGTACTAAAAATAAAGGTAAGAAAAAATAAAGTAAAAGAGAGTATAGAGAAGGCAAAGAAAATAGAAAGAGAATAAAATATTTAAACAGTTACAGAAAGGGAATTCGCGCGTAACCGATTGCAAGAAACAAAATAAGATGGAATAAAAAAACAATAAAGGGAATAGCATAAAATATAACTACTGACACTAAAAGCAGTAATACTGTATAAATGGAAAAGAAAAAATATATGAGGAAAATACTGTAGTATCCCAATAGGTTACATCTAGCTCATTTTCTACAATTAGAACTGTCTCTACTACTCCAGAAATTATTTCAATTTCAGTAAGGATTGCATTCTCCAAAACTTGATCGAAACATACGAAGAACACGTAGATCTCAGGGAGATATTATTTCCACATATATTTTCGACAATTGTGATTTAAAAAAACACAATATAAAAACGTTTCTGCGAGAACACAAATATGCATAGCAGAAAGCGGAATATACTGGACATCTAATAAATTGCCCACTCAGAAAACACAGAGGGCACCCTGTTGTTAACGAGTGAAGTATCACTGGTAGCGACTATCCTAATAATAAATAAATGCATAAGTAAATAATAATAATAATAATAATATTGATAATAATAATAATAATAATAATAATAATAATAATAATAATAATATTAATAATAATACCGAAAAAAAACAAAAGCAGAATGACGAGGTCTTACAGAAAATAGACGCTACTGTAGTAAGATATGGGAAAAATTTACTTTCATGTGTTTCTCAAAAAATTTATTCCGTGTCATTTAAGAGGACCCGGCTTTTAGGGTTTCGACCTTTTATAGGCGAATTCTCTACAGGATGTTCTCATGCTCAGCGTACACGTTTTGCTCTGAACAGAATGAGTGTTCTAAAACGGTACACATGTCTAAGGATTTTATTTGCGAATTAATACTACTACTTAAACTACAAATACAATAATGATCGTAATAATAGCAATAATAATCGTAATCGTAATATGGATAAAAATGTGAATACACATACATGTGTCTGCATGTATGTGGGCGTGTATACATGGAAGCTAATGAGGCGATGAAAGATGTTTTCCGCGTGTGTTCAATTCACTTTGTTGGGTGTCCTTATCACGACTATGATAATTTAATGTTGTTTTATAAATGCATGTTTATTCAAATTTTACACATGTCTATTTGCTGTTATATTTTTGATTATAAAATTGTTTCCTTCAATATAATAAAATTGCTAACGTTTTACGATTACATATGTCTCAGCATTATTTATTGGTGTTTCCGCAATTCAACAGAAACACATGCAAGATATATAATATAAAATAATAATAAACGGAATAAGTTGCGGCGTGAATTTACTATATATTTTGGTTTTGGCAACAATTATGCATATATATATATATATATATATATATATATATATATATATATATATATAAAGCTGAACGTGTGTGTGTGTTTGGTCACGAATAGGCTCCTATATGGTTTACTATTTAACAAAACTGATTACATATGGTATGTTTGATCTGGCAAAACTGTGTTTCATAGAAATTGTGAGGTCTGAGTTCGCGCTTGGTCCCAAAGTATGGAAATAAAAAATGAAAGGAAAACGTTTACAAGGGTTTTTGATACAGATGTGCATCAGAATACTTTGATAAGTATGTTTCAACTTTAATAGCGATGGTGTAATAAAATTGTGGGGTCTACGTTCGCGCCTATACTCCATGGAAATATTGAACAAACTTTAACAAAGACTTTTCATATCTTTGATAATTATGTTTCAGTTTGAAGAAATATGGTATAATAAAATTATGGAGTGTTCGTTCGCGCCTGACCTCCATATAATATATATATGTCACAAAGTTTAGCAATGTTTTTAAAAGGGGTAAGGCTCCACAATAACCCCTTACCTTTAATCCAAATTCACGTTAGCTTTTATTTATTTTTTTATCATATTACGTCGAAAAATTCACCTCATGAATTCACATGCTCCTTAAAGTGAAAGCCAAAAAAAGAATCGGAACTTTAGACAATTCTCGACACAAATTTTGCATAACTCTGTTTTTCCTTCTCCACTTGCATGTGACACTCTTTCGAAAATAGATGAATAAATAAATAATAAAAAAATAAGAACGTTTCTTGGTATCTTATCAAAAGAAGGAAAAATTCATGCTCACATGATTACGTGTCTTTTTAAGAACATTTACATAACCTTAATATTTTTATTTATATATCTGTTTAAGCCTTTTTTGTCAGTGTACTGGAAGGAATTTAGTTGATTACAAGCCCTTCTGTGTGTTATTTACATTACAATAATACAACCCTGAATCCGACGGCGCAATACTTCACCTTTAATACTGTAAAACTAAAATAAGGGCACTATTTTTTTCTTAATCATATTATATCGATTCTTGATTTTAAATAAACTAAAGTAATTACGTGTTTAATTTTTTAATATCACATTTTGCTGTTTCGGATTATTTTACTAACGTAAGTAAAGCTTCTTTATTTTTCAAAACTGTTTTTGTTTCTTTGTTTTTCGATATTTCGTCGATATTATTTAGTAAGAGTCTTTAGCAGAAAAGCCAAAAAACGACTACCCGAAAAAGTAAATATGCAAGAAATAAATGTTACCATAGTCAATAAAAGTTCAGTTCATGTTTTTTTTTGGTTTTGAAATAGTTTTTTAATGCTTTTTACTTGGAATAATTTCAGCGAACCGAAATTAAAATGAAATTTGAGGCGATAATTACTTTAATGAATTTTTATATAAACTACCCAATCCATAATCGAGTATTCCTCAAGCACACAATTCCGGAAAACATTAAAACATGTTTATAAATATTCCTTACGTTGACGGAACTCTCTTAAATATTTAACACAGAATGCTAATGTGACCCTCCTTCAAATTGAAAACAGGGCTCTCCATTTCAAGTCGCTGCCATTTTGATTTTTTTAAAACGGTTCGTGAATTAAAAAAAATGTTTTTTTACCAAACTACTTAAAAATAAAAACCAATGAACTTTTCAACAATAAAGGTAACTTTTATTGACTATGGTAGCATTTATTTCTTGTATATATATATATATATATATATATATATATATATATATATATATATATATATATATATATATAACATTTTCTCTTTGTAAGGAAACATCATTTTCTTCGTCACTCTTGGCGACGAATGGAAACAAAGTTGATATAAAAAATATATTTTCGCGGAAATTATCTTTACTTTAATCATTGTTGGTTCAGGGTAACATTTTTGATTATCAAAATATATCTCTTTACAACCCCTCCTTTTCATAAATTATCATACATTTGTTACATGATAAGGGCTGTTCCCTTTTCATGTAAGTATAAAAATAGAGAGATTTAGTAAAAATGAAAATAAAATAGCATAGACGAAATTCGAACCTCGTAATTTAGGTTTAGAAATAGATAACGAGAGACAATTAGCAATGGAATGTGAAAACAAACCATTGTTTAGCTTAGAGATAAAATAGTGTCAAGAAAAGAATGTGCGTTGTCAATTCTGTTATGAAAATTCAAATGAAAGAATGCAACTACAGGATAATTTAATAAACATGTTTTAACATATTGAAAATATAGGTTACTGGGAATATAGGTTAAAATCCCTTTTGTAAACAAAAGAAAACAAGTTTTGGACACGCATTTCCAGAACACGTGAAACAAGACACGTGTTTTAACATGTGTATGACGTCATGGAAAATGGGAAGTTCTCGATATAGTTAGAAACTTTAGAGTTAAGCAAGGAGAAACTGAGGGAGAGTCAGAGGGAGCTTGAGGACGACATACGATAGTCTGCAATTGGGATTCGAACGTCTAGAAGCGAGACGATCACTTTTGAAACTTATAATGTAAAGCTTTGAATTCTTGATGATGAAAACCACGACCGGTCGGGAGAAGAAATAAACCCATCATGTATTTTTATAAACGTCGTCTTTGTGTTGTAATTCTACCAAAAGATAAAGTGAAAATTGTTATTATATGTCTTTTATATCATGTGGTTTAAAATGTCTTTACATACACATCTTACATACACAATATGAACACTAAGACTGTCTCAACACTATCTCCTCACTCAAAGAGCTTCTACACTTCTAAGTATGAACTTTATATATATATATATATATATATATATATATATATGAATAGTCATAACATGAACATCACTCTCAACAACATCACTCTAATAAAACAGTAAGACTCTCACTATTAAAAAGTCCTAACAACAAACAGCAACAATCTATCAACAACAAGTCTCTAAGTGTCTCAACCTTCCCTCAACAACATAATCTCACTCTTCATAAAACTTTCTCTGAGACTCTCTTTTAATAAGACTCCTATATAACAAACACGATTTGGCGCCCATTGACCAATTTGCATCAACGATGCAAAATCGAACCTGGGGTAAATACAATAAATATAATTTGGAGCCGTAGCTACCAGACAACCCAGCAAGGGTGAGTTTAAATAAAAAAGAAAAAACTTTGGAACCACGGAAAAAAACAAACACAACGTTTTAAAAGGGAACATGGCAGTTAAAAAAAGTATTAATACCACAGAAAAAATTACATGATTACAGAAATGCGAACAAAAAGAAAAAAAATTGAACACACACGCACACAGAAAACTAAAGTTTACAAGAAAATATAAAAAGAGAAAAAAGGCCGATATGCCGTAATGAATGATAAAAGAGATACGGTCAGTTAAAAAAAACTACCCACGAATATTTCATTCATAAATAAAATAAAAACATGACCGCACACAAATAGAAAATAGGACAGCGTGTCATTCATAAAAATGCGTGTTTATTTCTGAATTGTTTAGAGTAAAAACTGTCAATCATAATAAATAACAATTTAGTGTCAAGAGTCGAAAGTACATTTTAAATTCTCGAGTGTTAAAAGGAAGAATGAATAAATAAATAAATAAAATAAAATACACTATAGTAAAAAAGAAGGATGCAGAAATGAAAATCAAATTTATGCATTGTAAATAATTTTTGGCTTTTTAGTGCGTTTTAATTGTTCTGGTCTTTGAAAAAGGGACACTTTTTTGTTTTGTGTCAACGGACTTTTGAAAAGTATAATGTAACGAATTTTTATTATTTTCTTTTTGTGTTTTGTTGCAACATGATTTAATGTATTAAGGTATTTTCTTTTGAAAATGTGTTGATGTTAAACCATATTGTAATGTAAATGTTATTGTTTTCACAGCAGGAATTCAAAGTCATCAGTAAATATACATTAGATTTAAACAGTCTAGGAGAAAATAAATCTAGTTAAGACGTATGGTTGACTTACAAATTCAGTTAGAATTTTAGGAGGGGGACAAGAATCAAAATTACGTCAACGGGTATTTAGAGAGTTTTTAGATGTTATAAGCCGTAAGAAAGATTTTTTTTAGCATTTGGTTTTTATTTGGTTTATTTAGAGATCCTATGATTTTTTCCCAGAAAAGTGACTTGGTAGGGATTGATAAGCACAAGATGTGCCCCTATTCGAAATATTTGGGAACCTGGTTAATTAAGTGCTTAAAATAAGCTGGTTGCACGTAACGACTCCAAGCAAGTGGTAAGACTTGGCTTAATTAATAAACAGGCGTTGGAAAGAATACGAAAATTCTTAAGGGGAAAGTAAACCGATGATAGGTAGTCCCGAGGCAATCACATATAGCTTAGTGAAGTAAGAGACAGGCAAAAATATGCCGTAGATTACGTAAGAAAGATATAACCTTGTATTTTTTTAGAGACGCATGAATGTGGGATATATCTGCTGTATCTTGGAAGTTCTGGTGAGAGAAAAGAAAAACCACAACAAATCGGGCAATTAGATAGAATTTAGTGCGCAATTAAGGTGTTGTGGCGCAAAAGGAGTTAGTTAGTTAGGGGTGATATTTCTAAATCCTCGTCAAAGTTTCAAGAATCCAAGCAAGGAACTCCGAGTAAATCCGTATGAGAGAAAAAAGGTATATCTTGATAGTTAAAGCCAACCAAGAAGATTGCTTATGAGCTTTGGTATGTCCCGTATAAGATAGTTTTAGAATAAAAAAACAAAGTCATACTTGATAAGACTAACTATGCAGAAAAGGACGATCAGGAGACTTTTGGAACGAAGGGAGTCGTCCATTTCGAGGGAGGTGGAAACCTCTAGTCTGCGGCATATGGGTGCCTGGAAAGTAGCTGATGTGGATCATAGGTAAAGACCCTACACCCAAAAAGTAAATGCCAAGAAGATCAGAAAGGTTCTGATCTTATAAAAATATAATAATTGTGAAGTCGGCCGAGGAGGGCTGACTTAAAGAGATTGTTTTAGCCTGATCTTTCCTAGTCGGGATGTTGTGTGAATGTAGAGAAAAATGTACTAAATTTAAAAATGCATACATTTTTTGTGAAATATGAAAGGGAGGGATGTTACATGATAAGGGCTCTCCCCTTTTCATGTAAGTATGAAATAGAGAGATTTAGTTAAAATAAAAATGAAATAGCATAGACGAAATTCGAACATCGTAATTTAGGTTTAGAAATAGATAACGAGAGACAATAAGCAAATGGAATGTGAAAACAAACCATTGTTTAGCTTTGAGATAAAATAGTGTCAAGAAAAGAATTGCGTTGTCAATTCTGTTATAAAAATTCAAATGAAAGAATGCAACTACAGGATAATTTAATAAACATGTTTCTAAAATATTGGAAATATAGGTTACTGGGAATATAGGTTAAATTCCTTTTGTAAACAAAGGAAAAAGTTTTGGACACGCATTTCCAGAACACGTGAAACAAGACACGTGTTTTAACATGTGTATGACGTCATGGAAAATGGGAAGTTCTAGATATAGTTAGAAACTTTAGAGTTAAGCAAGGAGAAACTGAGGGAGAGTCAGAGGGAGCTTGAGGACGACATACGATAGTCTGCAATTGGGATTCGAACGTCTAGAAGCGAGACGATCACTTTTGAAACTTATAATGTGAAGCTTTGAATTCTTGATGATGAAAACCACGACGGTCGGGTGAAGAAATAAACCCATCATGTGTTTTTATAAACGTCGTCTTTGTGTTGTAATTCTACCAAAAGGTAAAGTGAAAATTGTTATCATATGTCTTGTATATAATGTGGTTATAATGTCTTATACACATCTTACATACACAATATGAACACTAAGACTGTCTCAACACTATCTCCACACTCCAAGAGCTTCTACACTTCTAAGTATCAAATTTATATATATATATGAATATTCATAACACGAACATCACTCTCAACAACATCACTCTAATAAAACAGTAACACTCTCACTATTAAAAAGTCGTAACAACAAACAATAACAATAACAGTAACAACAAGAAATACGAACACTATAACAACAAGTAATAATGAAACCTTTTAATATATTGCACTTTCATCAATCACAGTCCATGTTCTGAAGGCTGTTTTTGAACCCAGTCACCGACGGGTACTTCTGCTAGTATATATATATATATATATATATATATATATATATATATATATATATATATAATAAAATTATTTAACACTCAACTGGTATGGAAACCTGTGATTATATGTCTTACAAAATATTATTGGCCGTAATATTCTATAGGTACTCTCTCATCTAAATAAAATGTGATTGATATACAAAATAGAGCAAATAAATCAAATTTTACTCATTCAATTTATTAAAAAATTCACGACGTGAAATGGTAAAATTTCAAAACAACAGATTTTTATTGTTTTATGTAAGACAAAGAATACATCTTTAATATTATAACTCCTTATCCTAAAGGTTTTGTGTGTCTACGATCTATTCAGAGGAGAAAACATTAGCAAACAATTATAATGGCTTACACCTTATATGCTAAAGTCAGTGAGGACAATGAAAAGTTTTTTTTAAGAATTTAAATACCATAGGGTAAAGAAAGTTAATGAAAAGTATAGAAAAATTCACATCCAAATTGCATGGTAAAATCCGAAGTGAATGCCTTTGATAGCAGTGTTGTGAAGTTATCCAATATATATATATATATATATATATATATATATATATATGGGGGTGGGGGTGTAAATATATATATGCGTGTGTGTGCGTGTATGCATGCGTGTGTATGTATGTATCTATGTGTGTGGATGTATATACGTAGGGAGTTAAACTTTTGCAAATTAGAATTTACAACGCTTATATTCCGAAAGAGGGAATAATCACTATAAGATTTTTTTCCTTTTTCATCAAGTTCCAAAAGAATATATCTTATTCTCAGGGAAAAACAATTTAAAAAACACCAAGTATAAAGCCAAGCTATAATATTGCTGGTTAACACGTACTTTCAAAATTTCACAATAAAAATACAGAATGGCTGAAAGGAATGACAGAAAATTTAAAGCAAATAAAAAAGGGACCGACAATGAAATCACCAAGGGCATACTCAAGACAATCCTACGAAAAATAGCAGAGATGAGAGCGCCAAGTCACGATTTAATACAAACATATTAGCTTTTAAAAAATTACAATACTTATGAAAAACCGATTGAATGCCTGAAAAATGTGTTTACTTAGTATGAATGCTAGAATGACTGACCAAGGAGAATGCACTACTGGTCATTTTTTAAATAGAAAAAGGAACTTCCTCTAGATACTAGAGGCCGATATGATGCGTACCTACCACGTGGAAAATACTAACAGCACATACGATGGAACAAATTTACCTATTCCTTGATAACTGTGAACTACTTCCTGAGGTACAGAAATAATGTCAAAAAAGAAAAATATGAAATACCAAAATACCCTGGATAAGCTAAAAGCAGAGAAAAGAACATAGCCATGTTATGGATCGACTAAAAGTAGGCACACGACAATATCCCGCAAGCAGTGATAACGAAATATCTGAAAATGTACAAAATATGATGAACGACTGGGAATATCTCTATGAGAACCTTTTCTTATTGTCACTTTAACATCATAATACACGATTATCAATTTGACTAAGAAAGCAATGAGAACATAAAGACTAAACTGGCAGCTGATTGACAATTTATAACAGAGATATGAATACAAAGTAGTTTATTTTATAACAATTCCCCATCCCAACTACTGTCTATCATAACCATGATGCCGCTTAACTAAGAAAGTGGCAGTAAAAATAAATGGAATAAACCACCAAATGTACATGGACGACGTGTAACTTTTTGCAATAGAGAGAAGTAACAAGGGACGCTATTAAATAAAACGAGAATCTTAAGCAAAAATTATCCGAATGGAATTCAATACGGAAAAGTACACATTGATAGTTATAAAAAAGTGGGTAGCAGGCAACGAAAAATATTGAGCTGTTCAAGCAAGAGATTATGGGAGGGTACAGCATGTGAATATGAGACCTACACATGTTTTAGAGCTTAAAAAACAAACGACATCAAGAACACAGAAATGAAAGATACAAATTTAAATTAAATGCTCAGCACACGAATGCTCATTGAAACAAGACTATACCGTATAAACATATAAAAGGTATAAACACATGCGCAGTTTTACTAGTAAGATATTTCGGACTGAATATAGACTGCACCAAACAAATACTTAACAATATTGACGAGAAGGATACTTATATGCATTCACAATGTGCTCCATCCAAAATATAATACAGACCGAGTCCACCGGAAATGGACAGACTGCGAAAGGTTATTGTTTTATATATTAAGTTTACAAGAAAGTTCGTCCGGTTTTTCACTTTAATTTCAAATGAACACATCTCGACTCAAACAAATATTTATTTATAGAAATAAGTCCCATGAGAATTAGCAAACTTTTGTGAACACAAAGACGAACCATCAGTAACGTGAACACCTTGCGTTCTGGTGTCTATGCATCGTTAAAGGCGTTTTTAAAATTGCTTAGGTTTCTAAAGCATTTCTCACGCAGAAATGTGTTGAGGTATTCAAAAATGTGGTAGTCGCAGATGTGATGTCTGGATAGGATGGCAGCGAGTCGGGGTTTCAAAAACCAATTCGTTAAACTTCTGCACGGTCGGTTTACCAATCTGTGGTCGGGCATTTTTCAGAAGGATAATCAGGCCTCCTCTGTTGACTAATGCTGAGTACTGTTAATATATATGAAAATAACTCTGTATGAGTAAAGTCAAAACGCATACTATCTTATAAGTCGAACGCAATAAGCTTGTTTATAAAGAATATAAAATAAATGAGTTTGTTGCGAAGCAATTTCAGTTAGAAATCTGACAACGGGTCAAGCACTGATAAAAGCGTAGACCTTTGTGCCTAAAGACAAAAATACAAAATCACCTTTGACATGTATGTACGAACGTTAAGTCATTTAAATAAAGGTGCCTCCATAATATAGTAGTCAAAAGAAATCCGTCCACACTGTTGTCCACATACTGACCAATACTTATTAATATAACATAAATTGCAAGCGTCTATTTCGATAGCGCAAATCATTCGCGAAGATTATCAAAAAAGTAAACAGTATTGGAAATCGGAGGCGACTTCTTGTCACCCAAATTTCTGTAGAACACTAAGAGTTATAATTAGTTTGTAATAGTTCATTAAAGTTTTCATGGAGATGCCTAGTACATAACAATAACAATGGACCGAAAATCTGCGCAAATAACGAAGTAAGACTTACGAGTAAAAGTAAGTTTGACTAGAATAGAACAATAAGATACCGATAATGTTTTGTCATAAAGAACTAAAATTGTTAGAAATCAAATAACATTATATATTACCGCCCATACTGGTGATGGCACCAACCTCGATTGGCATCCTATAAAATTTTAAAGTAAAGGGAAAATGTAAGAGGGTGAAACCTAGACTGAAACAATTCGGGAAATAAGGAAATCTAGACGGAGCTTATTGATTCTGTAAATACCAGAATATATCATGAGAGTAATCTGCGACACAATGGAATGTGCTCAACAAATACATTCTATGATAGCGGGATAGATTTCGTCAACGACGAGCATGAGCGATCAGCTACGGAGCGTCGCACACTGAGACATCGGCGAGCGGCGGCCACTGACCATCTAATCCCAAATACTGTCTTCCAGTGTAGATTACGCATCGGACTTCACAGTCATCAATGTAGTCAAAGATTCAATTAAACCTTTTCTTATTGTCATGATGGCTTGATATGACTAACTAACATTCTGTGATTTGTACTCAAGAAACTTCACTCGTTAGTGCTGGTTAGAAATTACTCATAATTACTCTTGTGATAATTACTTATCAGTACATGATGATAATAATAATAATAATAATAATAATAATAATAATAATAATAATAATAATAATAATAATGTTGATATAATCATGATCTGTCAATGTCAGGCTTATTCTTTTCATTCATTTTTTCACTAATTTCTTTACTATTTTCTATACATAAGTACATTGCTGTTTAAACTATTTATACTATTTCGATTTTTTAATTACTTATCTATCTAATTTTTTTGTCGTATAGTCTATAATCATATTTTGCTATTTGCTTAGTTACTGAATTTTTTTTAGTGTTTTCTCTTTATGTGTGTTTAAATAGAAGGGCACAAATAAAATTCTAAGGAGCCCTAAAAATAAGCAAGTGTTGCACCCATTGATATTTCACTACGTATGGTCAGTGACCGGTGTTGAACAGGAATCACTCAGAAACAACCTTCAGGACCGAAAAGGTAGCATCTTTCCCCAATCCCCCTCTTTCTCTCTTGCTAAAACCTCATGCTATTATTATCATATAAAACCTGATTTGATTATTCTAAAGTTCTTGCTAAAAAGTATAGCAAAAAGATATATGTGATCAAGTCTTATGAAAGGGATTTAAATACAATTACTTTTCTGGTTTGTTTAAGAGTAAGAAAGCATTTGGTAGTTTAATGCTGAATAAACCGCGGAATACCAATATCTCCTGATATAAGCATGATCGTTCTATCTCAGACCTTATTATTGCATTCATTATGTCACTAATTACCATTTTTCTGTGTGAGAGAACCTAACTTTAACTTTTCATATTAATGCTAATTTTATTTATGTATAAATATATCAAATTATTCAATTGAATAAGGCACCATCGTCATTCTGTTATTTGCTCGGTTACTTAATTTGTTTTAGTATTGTATTCTTACTTGTGTATAAATGGAAGGGGAAAAGTCAAAGCTCTTCATTCTACTCATTACTATCGCGACTTATTTAACAGTTAAATACAAAATGTTTTCGTACTCTTAATAACTCCCCCAAAAAATGTGTGTGTTTAATCCCTTCTTTAGCTTTGCTCACAGATTTCTTTTTGCTGTAATTCTTGTCAATAATTTACAAAATTAAATCTGCTTTTGTTTGAGAATATTCAGGTGATCAATATTAAAAAATACCGTACAGAAGATAAGTTTCAACAATACTTGTTTCGCCCTTTTTCTCAATATCACATAACGTATGTTGATGTCGTTAAGGTTCCTATGCTAGTGCATTTGCCTCAGGATAATGTGAAAGGTAAACATTATCTCTGTAACTCAACAACAGCTAAAACACGTCTGGGCTTTGTGTTGCATAAACACACTACCACGAACTATGCAATTATCAAATCATATGCAACGTGTTACCCGGAAAAATATCCGAGTGTAATGCGCGACAGGTGCACCATCAGTTACCAGCATGGGGAACTCGGTTGAAAACCTGTAAATGTTGGCTCCCCTTCTCATTTTAAATACAACAATATAACAGACAAAGAACGCACAATTTTATGCACTAAAAACAATTCAGATAAAGCATAGGAGTATCAAATTAATCAACAATAACGAAATTCCCGATTGAAGAAATGGACAACAAAAGAGAAAAGAGTGGTAATATAATGCTATTACAGAAGTCGCCCCAAATACCGAGGATATCGGAAACAAATGAAATAATTGTCGGGCATGTCTAATGACTATCATATATCAGAACAAAGAATGACAGATCAAGCAGAACATATTCTCAAGTGATGTTGGCTTTTGAAATACAACAAAAGAAAAATGATGAATCAGAGCAAGTAACGCAATTCGATGGAACCCCACACATAGAAACTTCACATGCACAAGATCTGCAAAACCCGGACTCAAGAAACATGGCGACCGAGATCTATAAGACAACAGGAATTAATGAGGATGGAGTAGCTGGTGTAGTAATCATCAGGCAGTTATGAATGACGAACAAAAAAATCTCCCATCTTTAAGAGTGGAAGAAATTAACAGCTGAAACAGAAAGTGAACAAATTTCTCCCATATATTCCAACAAATACCATTACAAACCTTAACAATTAAATTAATGCAAGTGCACAGATAGTAAGTACGAAGTTTAATGTAGGAAGAAGACAGAAACTCAAAATGAACATACAAAACTTGAATAGGAATTTAGGAGGGAACCCCAGACCAAAAAACTTTAAACGAAAGTTAAAGAGATAAACAAGATGAAGACGACAATAAGAGGATGAAAACGTAGAAATGTGACCAGCAGTGAAAGACTTAACAAGAATTAGGAAGAATCTACGCAGAAGTAGCAGCAAAAAGAAGTGAGATTGGATGATAACTGAAAACTATTCATCATTTTATTGAAGAAAAACGTAAAGTTTTTACACTATAAATCTGTAATATTTTTAGTAGTTTTTTTTCACGTTTTATTGTGTATTTTATTTTAGCATATAATTTAATATATGTCTCTTCCAATATTCTGGAATAAAAAAAAACATAACGGAATAATATTTTTTGCTAATTTGCGAATAGTACGAGGCGATGTTCAACAATACGCAATAACATATCAAAGTTATATAGAGTCAAACGGACATTGAAGACATTGACATTGAAAAGAAATAACCTTAAATCACAACAGTCGCTAGTATCAAAGCGTAAGTTTTCCTTTCGGAGACAAGCGCAATGTTTTCGATAATTAAAAATATCTACAACTGATGTAATGGGAAAACTTATCTTCATCTTTAAATGAGTGATCATTGGGGGGTAGAAGCATAACAACATACGATATTTTAAATGTAATTAAAAATGAAACATTTAGCATAAAAATATATTTCAAAAATGAAGCTAAAGAAAAGTATATCAGACGAGTGGTTAGTTTTCCCACATGGTAGATATGGTAGATATGGTAGATATGGTAGATATATCTTCTTTGCATAGAGATAGTTTCAGATAATTCATAAGACAAGCTGATGAAAATGCAAAAAAAGGATTTTATTCAAAATCAAAAACTGGCCAACGCTTAGGGGTAGATAGATAAATATTGACTTAGACAACAGCAATTATTCAACTTTGTAAGAATAATAGCTCATAAAAAGTCATGACTGTAGCACAACATAATCGAACTGAAAATTACTTTCATGTCGATTAAAGTAAACCAAATGTCATCTTTTTATAATCGTAAATTAAAAAATACTTTTACCCATATTTATGGAAAATATTTACATTTGAACAAACCGGAAACCGATATAAATGGATAGATTGTGTGTTGTTTCCCAGATTTGTGTTGAATGATGGAATAATTTTAGTATTGAATATTATCTGTTTTGCTCCATTTACGTGTATATTCGATCAGAAATGCATAGTACGTATTGTTAAAACAGAAATAAAATATAAATCCGTCGTTGTATTTATAATGTGTTAGAAATAGTACTTCAACCATATAAGACGAGACACCAAACGTTCCCATTAGCGAATCTTGAATTCGACGCAATCTGTATTGAATAACAATATAATTACTATGTTATCTTTGTATATGTATTTATTTGGCATCTTTTTTGCATTACCCCGATCGTCCATACAAGTCCACAAACATTCTCACATAGCCGATGCAAATTTGCTTTTTGATAAAGATATTTAAATATAAAAAAATTATGTGTATGACAAGAAAGTAATAATCGATGTCAGGAAAATCATTACATACATTTTTTTTTAAATGTGCCATTGCTGTCTGGAAGAAAAATCTCTCGCGGTTTGCAAAAAAGCGCAGTTAATTATTTCAGACTGACCAAGATACGTTTACAACGTTCAAAAGTCAATTTTTTGTCATGTACTGTTTTATATTTTTTGCGCTTTTCCTAAATATTTTAAATAAAGATATAAACAAATTGTTATAACTTTTGTCCTGACAACCAAGCTATAACAGTTTGTAATAGGAGAAATGTCTATTTCTATATGCAATGATATTTTCAAAATTATACTATAATTTCCTGCAATCTGCATTTTATGCGAATTTTCTTAAGCGAAATTTTTATATTTGTTTTTATATAGTGTTTAGTTTAAATCATTATTATACTTATAACCAGCTCCCTTGTCGTTAGTATTATATATACGTATGTGCATCCTTATTAACTTGTACCATATCTAAAATTATTCGTTATTAAAAATAAATCTGATACATAAAAAATTGTATACAAATTTTAAAACAATATAAATATATACATTTTTATAATAGATCATCCTATATATATATATATATATATATGTATATATATATATATATATATATATGCTTTACATATGTTACATTTTAAGATATATAATGCATGACCCTTATTGTGCTGGATATTTTCTATTTGTCTACTTAGGCTAAATTGGTGGGATTTAAAATTGTATTTTTCACTCTCTTGTTAATCATTATTGTTATTCGAATAGTTAGTATGTTTATGAAAGTTATAAAATCAAGCGTAAAGCAAGTTTTAAAAACTCGAACATAAATCTACCATAAAACATGTACATAGGACAGGTGCATTATGTAGCATTGTGTGGCATTACATCTATTTAAGATGAAAGAGTTTTATTTGTCGAAGATTTTATGAATAAAAGTTCTATCCTCAATTTTTATATCTAAATCCAGGAATGTAGCGTGTGTGTCTCTTTATTCAGAGTTTTATTCTAACTCCTTATGATTAATAAAATGTTTATTTGTTTAAAATTCCTCATTATATTTTATACATAAGACGACGTCTATAAATATCCTGTAACTATGATAGTTATAAGTTTTAATTATGTCATCACGCACACACACACACACATATATATATATATATATATATATATATCCTAGTCGATGTAAATACAGAATTACCTAATAAAATGCAGAATCTAAACACATTGCAATGTAATTATTCAAAAAATATATTTTATTCCCTATTATAAAATATCTTCCTCGAATAACATGGCATAAAAGAATATTAAAACTACTTATCGCAACACTAGTCTCACCACTTTTCTGCTTCACACCAGAAGGCGATGGACCATGAAAAGTCTTCGTATTTACCGTTGCCGCCTGCAAAAAATAGATCTACAGTAGTATTTAGTTTGTTTCTGATGTATTTTTGTATACAAAGTACTGATATTTTACGTTGATCTAGATTAAGCTTTTCCGTCGAGAATTAATCCTCTCTTATTTTTTCTTAACGTATATACATTCATTGGACAAAATAGGGGAGAATAGAGCGATGGACTACAGTGGTTCCGAGAAAATCAGATCATATGACATCACTGAAAGAATATATGACATAATTAAATCCTTCTTAAGTAAGAGAAGAATCCAGGTTGTCCTCGGTGGTCGTAATCTTTACAATATGATATAAATGCGGGAGTACATGGGTCTTTCCTTGGAGTTTTAATATTTCTTAATATTTATAAATGAGCTCCCTGAGTAAACTGTCTCTCAGATAGTTATATGCTGATGAAACCATGCTCTATAACAGGCACGAGGGGATAACACATATCTAAAGAAATTGCAGAAACACTGGATAATTATATTTTATGCTGCCGATGCTCAGCTTATGCCCTCCAATTATTACGAGAAACATTCCCTACAACCAATACCAATGGAAAAAAACATATTACCTGAAAGTATTCCGCGGCTTAGCGTTCACAGGGCACATGAGTTAGAACAGATATATTAATAAAATTGGCAAGGCTGTTGCGAAGAACGTGGGTTCTCTCTCTCGAGCTAAAAAGCTACTTACGCCTGAAAGTATCTTGTACCTCGATAAGGCCACCATTCGCTCATGTATTAATCATTGTTGTCACATTTGTGATTGTGCATCTGCTACTAGTCTCTTACTCCTGTACAGGGTTCAAAAGAGAGTCGCTAACCTGACAGACCCTGAAGTGTCATCTAAGCTTCAGATTCTGTCCCATCGACGAAATATTGCATCCATTTGCTTGTTTTACGTGTATTTTAATGGTTAATGTTCTGACGAACTAGAACTCTTCTACCCCCTCCACGTTAATAACCTCCGACAAACAGATCAGCAGCTAAATCCGCAGTAGAGCTCCCTAGGTGTAAGAAAGTATTCTACTCCAATAGTTTTCCTCCTAGAACTGCAAGATTTTGAAATCCTTTCCCAACTCTACTGTCATGCAGATGTTTAAGTGTAATGTGAACAGACACCTTGCAGCTCATCGCCCTTCATATGGTCACTGACACATTTGTCCAGATAGTATTCCGGTACTTACAAGTGGCACCGTGCCTTGTTTGAAGTGAAAATTAAATTTAAAAATTAATTTTCTGGTAGGAATTATTTAATTTATTAATACTTCCTTTAAATGCTTCAGATATTACTTTACTTAATGGCTTCACGAGGAACATCTTTGATGCAAAGGCAAAACGCGCGCTTACTGTGTTGGGGGTATTTTCATTAAGCAATACTCACATAAAGTTTTTTTTCATTTTATTTTTAATTTTTATTCTAATTTCTTACAAAAATAAATGTTATTTAGTACAATACTATCGATCGGCTTTTTACTTCATGTTTAAGTATCTGAACCTTTACTAATAAGTATTATTTATAAAATAATAATAATAATAATAATAATAATAATAATAATAATAATAATAATAATATGACTATTCAAGTTTAATTTTTAAAATCTATTATGCTGTGGCTAAGATTCTGTACATTATTATTAGCTTTGTTTTGTACTAATTCTATTCGCAAGTGTATATTCTTAAATTCATCATGAGTCTTTTGTTTCTTTAGTCCACGTTCCATTAAATATATTTTCTTGATTGTTCGGTTATCCTTTTAAAAATCAGTAGAAATTTTAAGTGAAGGCAGGATTGTCTCCTCTGAACAATAATAAAGTTCTCTCTGATTCTTTATCCTCTGATCTCAACCGCGTGGTTCAGTGGGGGAAGACGTGGCTGGTTACCTTTAATGCATCCAAAACCAAACTCCTATTCTTATATCATCAACGCTCCGATCTCCATCTTGCATCAATTGTGATGGATGGCTCTAGTCTGGGTGAGGCCCCGTGTTTTGACAAGCTTCTGGGTTTGACCTTTACTCCTGATCTGAAATGGAACACGTACATCAAGTCTGTTGCCAAGGTCGCTGGAAAGATGGTGGGATCCTTCTACCGCTCCAGAAGATATCTTACTACTGATGCAATTCTCTATCTATATAAAAGCCAAGTACGTCCAAGGATGGAATACTGTTGCCATATCTGGGCAGGAGCTGCTAAAAACAGCCTATCCTGCCTTGACAGAGTACAAAATAGACTTCGTGGCTTAGTGGGGATGCCCTTTTCTCTACCCTGCAGCCTCTCTCCCACAGAAGAGACGTTGCGAGCCTATCCTTGTTTTATCGTTATTCCCATGGCAGGTGCTCGTCTGAACTCCAATCTCTTGTCCCCCCTCGCCAATCTTTCACGAAAAACATCCGTCTAGCTGAATCCACTGTGAAAAATTTCCCCCACTCTATATCTGTGCCTAAATCAAAACGCGGATTCCATGAACAAAGCTTCTTTCTTAGAACTGCACGCCTGTCGAACTCTGTTCCGTCTGCCTGCTTCTCATCGGACTACAACTTGGATGTCTTCAAGTCCAATGTAAACAAATTCCTAATGAACCGCCCCCTTAAGTAAACACTTCATCAAATCTCCACACTAACGTAATGTAGTTGCAATAACCCTTATCCCTGAGTGGCTTCCGGGCCTTGATAAGTGGTGATCACTGTGTAAAAAAAAAAAAAGAATCCAATATTTTCCGAAAATGAATAGGTCCTCTTATATTGAATTTCAACCCGAAGTTCCCGCTGTTTTCTGTCTCCTATTAATTTCTAAAATAAATATTATTCTCTCATTTTTTTATAATCGGGCACTTAGTGGCTGCTGTCATTGTACGCATGCACGAAGAATAAATCAATTTCTATACGCCCGACACTGTTACCCCCCCTCAATGTTTTGGTTGGTTTATAGTATTTTCGAGTGGGTATCCTTACAAAAATAATCAAGGTTTAATTTAGACCAAATATTTTGACATATTCCCCTCATAACATAAGGTGTCTATTCTGATAGATGTTCTTAACTTGAGGAGGTTGGGGGAACCCATTACGAAAGCCACTCTAAACATAAGGAGGGTGGGTGTGTCGATTTCGAAAGCCGTTCTTAACATAAGTAGGTTGGGGCCTGGGCAACAACAACAACTGTACCTTTATTTTCTACGAGGCTAAGTGAGAGCATGCTTCCATCAGACAACGCCGGTAAACGGGTCCTGCTAGTAATTAGATAATTGTTACGATATTGTTTCATAATGTATCTATTCATATCTGATGTTTTCATTATCTCAGTGAAACATTTTTCCTAATAATAAATCTAATTTTTTTAAATAAAACATGTGATGAAGTGGTAAATACGATGACCTAATCAGTCGTCAGGATAAGCCAGAGATCGTAACGTAATCAGTATAGCTGTGGCAGTATTCCCTTTTCCATTATGCCAAATTGTACCTGGAAAGACGAAGAAGGGCATTGATCTTGCAATATACTTTCCAATTAAAAAATACATTACTCTTGTTGGCGTGTGCATAATGCATTGGTATTGTTATCTCGTAATTTCACGTGCACTTAAGAAATTATATAATGTACGTTTTGATATCGGACGATTTATTTCTCGCTCGTGTCTCATTTTACCAGGGAGCTGGGTCTCAGCACAATCGCAAACGTGCATGCAAACATCATAAGGTTTTTAATTTTCTATAAGGGAATTATGTTATTACAATCATGTAAATTTTTCGTATTCCTTTAAATTTTTAATAGGGTCCCACAGTTCAAAACAATGTTGATTACATTTAAAAATATAGGAATATTTTATTTCAAATAAATGCACTCGTATAACAGTTGTCTAGATCATATTTTTAGTTATTAATGTTTGCTGATTTAATTTCGTTATTTCTCGGTTATGTCTGAACGTTTAATTTATGTGAAACGATATATTCTCCAGAATTATCTTTTGTTAGAAGACATTGATCATCTTAAAGGAGTTAGTGAAGATCAAGTTTTATTGGTGTTTGTAAAGGAGCAGCTTATTAAACAATGTTACGATTTACGTCAAATACACGTTTAGATAAACCTATGAGACAATGGACCTTAACAGATTCAAGTTACTGTATGGATCAATCTAGAAAGAAGCAAGTGGACGTAATGCAAATGTTCATTAACTTGTTTCAACTACACTCTATATGATTTATTGGATATTGCGCCAGACAAGGTATGGAACCACCTTATGTGAAGAGCTTAAAATACTACTTCAGGGTGAAAAACTTTCAAAGTTAAAGTGTTAAATAGAATAGATTCTGATCCCAGTAAAACAGCAATCATTTTCCTTTTGCCCGAGACATCGTTCATAAAATTCGGGGAATAAAGTACAAGATACTAACCGAGAGTTTTGAAGTTTCCTAACGTAAACGCAAGATAAATTTTCTACTCACAATCCTTTTAATGATTAAGATTCTGGGAGTGAGGAGGCCGAATGTTTAGGGCCACGTTTCCATAGATATATATATATATATATATATATATATATATATATATATATTTAATTTTTAAAAAATCAATATATGTAATTAAATATAAAGCCGTTTTCTTTTTCTTGCTCTTACTTGGAATGATCTTTACTCTTCATATGGGGCTTGAATCAAAGGTATTTTTGAACAACAATGGGTGCAACAGTATGTGTATATTAAGTACAGATGGAATTCATTAAATCTTTACTTTCCCAACATAAATTATATTAATATGAATATAAGCTCATGCAGAGGGGCGATGCCATAAGTATATCTAAATTAAATAAATATAAAGAAATGAATTATAATTAATATTAAATTATTATTTAGAAGACTGTATACTAATTGAACAATTAAATATAAATTTCAGTTTGTAATCTTATATCGACAGTCTAGGTAATTGGAAATAGAATGAAAGATGACAGACCTAGCTACGATATTTTACTATCGTGATCAAATTTATTTACAGTGGGGGAATAGAAATATAGATATAACAATAAATTATCGAAATCGTAGAATAAATCATATTTAAGAACAAAATAATAAATATAGCTATATAAATATGGGGATAATTAACTGAAACCTCCATACTATAAAAATGGATTTAACATACCCGAGTGTAATTATAAAAAGCAGTAAAACAATTATTAAATTTTCCAGATATGCTCTTGAGTTAGTCAGGGGGCATGTCTTCTAATCTTGGGGCCAGCCTTGCCAATGCCTTGCTCTTGGATTTGCAGGCTATGGGTCTTCTTATACACAATATTAATATAAGCAATATTTTATTGATAAATGTAAAGTTCACATGGCAAAAACTAAAGTGAAAACAACTGCCGCCAAAAATATTATGAAAGTGTGGACAATATGATAGGCATTGGAGTTGATGAGAGAATAGATAAGGATAAATTGTTTTATAAAAAAATTGTGGAAGAAACCGAACAGAAAACGATAAAAAAAAACTAAAGGACCAGAACACCATTTAACGTTTATAATGGAGACACCATACGAAAGTAAATATCTGGCACACATGCTTCTTCCTAACAGTGATGAAACAGGTGTAGTTCCTGCAGAGCATGAGATGGATGTTTTGCATGAATTCAACAGTGAAAACACTATCAAGGTTATCCTTATTGAAAACACTTATGCCAACACAGGTTGTGAAGATGGAGTGGTGGCAATTTTAGAACGAACTACTTGTCAGGGTTCTTTTTAAAAACATGGATGGTTGCACATAAGACCCTACAACGTGCCCCTGGGGAAATTATGTTCAAATGATTGTCATGATTTACCCCAAATATCATTTTCCACTATTTGCAGTCCTCTGGAATCAGTTTTCAAATTTGATGAAATAAATGACCTCATTTGTGATTAAGGATTAATATGCTAATTGTGATAACACATAGAATCAGTGAATTTATTGCTGAAGGCTTCATTTTTCTTAAAAGTAGCTCTTAGCATATCAAAAGCATTTGATAGGGTCTGACACAAATGTTTACTTCATAAAATTACTAGCTATAGAATAGCTGGAAAGGTCCTCTCTAACATAAAATCCTCTCACTCTGATAGGTCTATTGAAGTGGTCGTTAATGGGCAGAAATACGTAGGTCACAGTGTAAATGCTGGCATGCCCCAAAGATCGATATTGGACCCAACTGTATTCCTTATCTTTATCAATGACCTCACAAACCATATTCTTCAATTATTTGTTGACATCTATGCAGACAATACTACCATCTATGGCAACATTACAAAAACCGACAAAGATCAGAAGTTTTCTGATTCTCTCTCCTCTGACCTTAAATGTGTGCTGCAATGGGGTAAGGAATGGCTGGCCAGCTTTAATACATCCAACACCAAACTGCTATTTGTTCACCACTAACGCTTATATCCTTAGTTTACCCCAGCTGGCATGAACATGTATTGCTTAATGAAGCACCACGTTTTGACTAACTTCTGGTGCTCACTTTTACCTATAATTAGAATGAAATATCTGCATCAGATCCCTAACTACTCCAGGAAGTATCTCATTCCCGCCGCGACCATCTACCTGTACAAAAAACAAGTATGTTCTAAGAAGGAGTACTGCTGCCACATCTGGGTTCGAGCTCTAAAGAATACTCTTTCGTGTCTTGGCAGAATGCAGAGCATCTACTTAATACTTAACCCTTATCCTAGAGTTGCCACAGAGCCTTGATAAATGGTGACCCTCAAAGTAAAACAAGCTTAAAGGGTGGGGTGGTGCAGATATTCTATTTGAAGATTATTTATAATTTGTTATATTAATATTATTTTTATAAATTAAAAAGACATCACCTGATTTGAAATACTGAATTTTGTTGGTATTTACACGAATGTTCAAGAGAAAACTTGCAAAACACACACCCAAGAAAACGCCACCAATCCCACTTTTCCATCACGGTCGCCACCATGGTGAATAAAGAATAATATTTCGGACTGTTTCTGATGTAACCGAACTGAACAATTGTATATATGTAAAATACCTGTAATTTTGTGAATTTACTTTCAGTTGATTAGAAACCCCTATGTTTGTTTTCTTTTGATCTGCATGAGGAGCTACTTTATTTTCAGCGGACGGCGACATCGGGCGGTGACAACGATTCCTTCGACGCAAGAGAAACCTGTAAATACTTCCGAAAGAGTACGATACCGGCCATTGCAGTTGGACAGGGTCAGAGACCACATCTGCTGACTTATGGCGGGATTCTTACACACACACACACACACACACATACACAAACACACATATATACATATGTGTGTATATATATATATATATATATATATATATATATGTATAATAATTTCATCGTCTTTACAGACGTTAGTCATCTCAATATTCCCCGCCAACCTCATCATAGTTACCAATTCAATCTACAGCGACAGCTAAACCCCGTCCGTGGGCCCGAAAATGACATTTCAGGCAAGAATTAGACTTGAAAGGTATGCCATACATGTAGCGAATGAAGTTGTGCGTTAAATCTTGTTTCACTTTTGGCTCCGTTTTTCTTTGGCTCACTTTGATTGTGGCAAGTGTGTTTTATGGTTAATGTTAGCTGCTTTTGAGGGGAGCACACGATTACAAGCCTCTCGTTTTCAGCTCTTCAATTCAATAGGCAAAACCGACACGTTTCCCTTCCGAAGGCTTCTCTTGAGTTCTGCATGATTGATTTTCCCCTTGCAAAAAATTAAGAACCCTCTCCAACTAGCCTCCTCCATTCAGGCCAGCGATCTGCCAGGGTCTCATAGTTCTGTACAGAAATCTTAAATGCCTAAAGATCATCTTTTATGCAATCCTTGAAAAGATTCGACCGTCGATGTTGAAGACGTTTCCCAGTCTTAAACTCGCCGTAAAAGAACTGCTTAGGCAGCCTTACATCCTCCATTCGAAGTCCGTGACCTACCCAACGCAACGAGCTACTCATCACCATTGCTTCGATACTAAAGATCCAGCCTTCACAGAAATATCCGTGTCAGGAATCAGTGACTGCCATCTCACCTTTAGAACTCGCCTGAGGCAATTCTGATGGAATCTTCCGAGTTGTTTCAAGTGCCGACGTTGTGTTGTCCAATATTCAGATGAGTAACGCAAAACAGAAAGCATACAGGTCGAGTAGACTCTGATATTGACTTTGCCAGAGATGTCACAATCACACGATAACCGCTTTTCTAGTGTCCGAAATGCCATGCTGGCTCTCTGGATTCGAAACCTCTCCACATCCAGAGAGCCATATCTGGATATTGTGCTACCCAAGTACACAAATGCGCCCGCGACATCTAGTTTGCCACCCCCCACATTGGTTAATTTTACGGAGCGGCAGGTACAAGGGTGAACATCAATTTGTTTCTGCTGATAGTTAAGCCAAAGGCGTCATATACTGCTAAAAAATAATTCACTGTATTTTGCATAACGTGCACCGAGTGATACACAAAATTAGCAACATCAGGATAGAGTAGTTCCCTAGCTAGACCTCCAAATGTTTGGGACTTGGCATTAAATACTTTCCAGTAATCTTAAAGTGGAGAAAGACACCTTTATCGCAATCCTTAAATTCGTATGCAAGAAGCACTGCGAAGTAAATTGAGAATAGAGTAGGAGCCGGAATATCCCCCTGTTTCATATAGTTGTCAACGGCAAATTCCCCAGGTAGTTGCCTGTTGTATGCAACGACAGCCTTCATATTTCGTTGGAGTTCTTGAAGTATCCTGACAAAGGTAGGAGAATATAAAATTTTCCAAACAATTTCCCACAGGGCCTGTCTGTTTACGCTAATTAATGTCGTTGTGAGGTCAACGAATACTAGCTAAAGTGGCAACTGTTATTTAATGCACTTTTCATGCAGCTGCCTGGCAGTAAATATCATATCTACAGTGCGCCTACCCTCAATGAAACCACATTGCGACTCAGGAATGAGTAACGGACAGATGTTTTCGATGAGCCTAGCCAACAAGACTCGTCAGCACCTTCTCTGCTGATTGAAGAATATTTATCCTACGGTGGTGATCGCAGTCAAACTTTTATTCTTTCCCGTTGTAGAGAGTAACTATTAAGCTATTCATACAATCCTGTGGTACTGGTCAACCCAGCCAAGACTTTGGATCAACCTGTATAATGCATTGGCTACATGCATCCCTCCATTTTGAAGCAGCTCAATGGTAATGCAGACTGGTGCTTTCCCAGCCTTTATCCTCCCCATAGCAGAGACAACCTGTGAGAGTAACTTATCCAACGAGCGAGGGTAACTTATCCATGTAATGAAGAATGTCAAGCTGAGGCAAGCCACTAATGGCGTTTTCATCGACAGTTGATGGGTTTAAAAACAAAGCAAAGTGATCCATCCATCATTCACTTATTTTATCTGGATCTTCGATGAGAGTTGACAGTAAAGGTACAAAAGGAGCCGGCTTTGGGTCAAACACCTGCTTTAGAAGACTATATAGGTCTTTGGTTGCTTTCCGATCGTAAGCAGATTGAACCTCTTCAGATATATTGGACCACCACAGCTTCTTCATTCTCCTTAGCTCTCTCTGTAGAACTGCCTTATGCTCCTTGTATTTTCTTTCGACGACTGTTCTGTTTCTGAGATTGTCATTCAAAAGCTTCCCATGGAGAACCTTTTTCTCCTCCAAGAGATCTTTTATCTCTTGATCATTATCATCAAACCAGTCTTTGGGTACAGATTTCTTCAGACTAAGTATCTCCACTCCGGAATATAGACCTGATCTTTAAAAGTCTCCCAAGTGTCATCAAACTTAACTGTGCTTAGTTCTTCCTCCAAGGCCATGCGAATTGCATGATATTTTAGTTTGGAGACACGTTTTGAAACCCTAACCCTTCCATTCGAATCTTTCTATGAATGCAGAGATTAAATTTTCCACGTACTAACTTGTACTCCCTTTCACAGTCAGCAGTCCAAAGAAGCGCATACTGCACGTATCTCTCATGTCACTTTTACATGTGAGTATAAAGTCGATCATATGGCCATGTTTTGATCGAGGTGTGCCCATGTTACTTTAAACTTACCCTTCTAATGATAAATTGGTACAGCTGCAATGGTATTTCGAAGAGACTCATAACGGACAAGATGGTTTCTTCTGTTGATTGCATAGTTGGTGCATATACTGACAGAATAGATACGTGTTGACCACATGCCAGAGGGACCCTGAGCTTCATGGAACGACCATTTATTCCAGTTGGATGTTCAATCTTCTCAATCTTTTCAGCAAGAGTTGATCTGATCGCAAAGCCAACACAACAGTCCCGCTTCATGCCCTCTGGTTTACCTTTCCAGAAAAGTGTGTAACCCGGATTCACTTCAGTAATTTGTCCTCACCTGATAGACGCTTTCAGACAAAGCTGCTATATCGATGTTTAATCTTTGTAGCTCTTTCATAACCAGTGCCGTTCGTCGTTCTGGACGTGCATTTATTTTCTGATCGAGTTCTAACGTTCCAATAACTTATGTCTTACTTCCTGTATATTTCTTATTTCTGTTGTTCCTGCTGTAGTGTATCCCCGTTAGGCGCAGTAAGCTAACCAGCCTGGTTCCGATAGGCAATTTTTAGTACAACTCTTCTAGCAACCTCCCATACAATAAGTGAGCACACTGATGTCCCTTAAAAGGGCTGCTCAATCACAAAAAATTCCACCAGATAGTGTCCCTATAAAAATAAATCAGAACGACGTTAAGAAAAGAGTATTTCTGTCCATGTGTGAAATTAGGACTGTATGCTACCAACCGATTAAGTCTGCACACGTCGCCATGCTTTCCTCGCCATAGGACTTTGAAAAATGAGTATATAAGAATGATCTAGAACCATAGGAACATATGTACTTCGATGGATTTATTTGGCAGACCCTTGTACAACACTTATACGATTCACTATATCCCCGCAACAATGACTCAATCACAATCATAAAAAAAAAACAATATGATTGGTAAATGCATAGATCGCAGGCTTTAGTTCAGAGGTTTTGTCTCCTATATAGATGTCAGAATAGTGACCTAGGACCCATCACTCCTAGTGATATAAATGCCAATCAGGTCATTTCTACGTACCAGCGCATGTACATGATTCATCATACACCCATCCATGTTCATAAATACAATATATACATATACATACATGCACTTGTATATACGCATGAGACAACGGTTGTTTGAAATCAGAGTAAACTTCTCCTAGATGATCTGTTTTGTCAGATTAACGAGTACCATCTGCCCGGAGCTACTGGTTTTATGGCGCCAGTGACTCGCCTGAGACGCCCGCTGAATACCTTACCCCATGTTTAATATTATATTTAAAACTACACAGAAAGTAAGTTAGTTTATATCTTTTTTGAATAGTTCAATGAGGTATTTTTTTTGTATTTTGTAAGATAAACCAACATTTTATATTAATCACTAAAATGGTGTGTATGTTTGTGTGTGTGCATTTTGCACAACAAACTCTTCTGTATCATAATAAGATTAAATAGTAGACTCTGGTAAATATTAAAAAAACATCATCTTTCAACAGACAAAATAATGTATCTCTTTAGATAATTAACATTACTTCTCACTTGTAGATTCTCAACAAGACAGACATAACTTTTGGCGTCAATAATGTTCAACTTCAAAGTTAAAATAAAGATAAAGTGAATGATAAATAGTAAACAAGTAAATCACAAGAAAATCCGTAATAGAAATATGATATGGCACCTTCAATAAAAAAGGAAATAATGTAATACGACTGAACAAAAACTATTAAGATAGAAAATATTCGTTCAGCTTAGTATTGGAGTTCTACTAATAGCAAGAATTATTTTGTTGTTTTATAAGATGATATATAAACATATATTGATTAGAACGATTTATATAAAAGTCAAAGAAACCTCAGACATGATGGTTTTATTAACGTTAAAATGTTTGAAACCGGTTAACACTTATCATTATTCAGAATATATAGTGCTGAAAATAACACGAAATTAATGTTTCGTCGCAATTTTGAATTTTTTGCGATGAGATTGGAATGCTTGTGTTATTTTGATTAATCGGACTATTATTATCATCTTGGGTGTTATTAGAAGGTTGCATCGATTGAAACTCTGTGCTAATAACACCCCAAATGAAAATACTTGTCCGATTAATCAAAAGACCACAAGCAAATGTTTCGTCATTATTACTATGTTCTACTAGACAACAACCTGAAAAGTCGTTTTAATAATTTTCACATTTAATGATCGCACGTATTATTTTAGTATTAGTTATTGGCATGTGCAATATTGTATACTTGTTAACTAATATTTTTTGCGTGTAAAAAAGATAATTCTAATCTAACGCTTTAGTTTCTTTAGATTCAGAAATTAGAAAATAAAACTATAATAACAGAAAACTGTCTTACATCGAATTACTTTCAATACGTTTTTAAAAAATCGTGTTACTTGTTTTGTTGCTAAGCGTTCCCTTTCAGTTAATAAGATATGGCATCGTTGTATTAGAAACTTCCATTCATCATTTGAACGTTTTGTTACATGGTTTCAAGTTATTTCAAGTTGATATCGATCAACATCATAAAGTTGGATTTTATTGATTAAAATGTATAGATAACATGTAGCAGAACTCGGAATAAAATACAGCAATATTATTCAATTATTTTAGCTAGTTTATAGAATTCATTTTAAATGAAATGCAGTTAAATTATTTTATGTAGAAAAGTAATAAGTTAATGATATTTTTCGTTGACATGATAATCTCCTACGACCATTGCTTTTACCTGATCGTTTGTCAGGAGCATAATTTAGCATTTTCGTACCAAGTGGACGGTTGTAAAAAACTGTTAATTTCTCCGCACGGCACAGCCAGCACAACATTTGTAAATAATAGGCATGGTTTCTTCAAACCAAGCGGCAATTCAGGTCAGTAGTCGTGTCGGATTTTGGTGGGATCTTCAGTCGCATTAATTCTCTCTAGATAATTAGATATATAAGCCGAGGTTACGATCGTAATTAAATTTCCGGATTGTATAACATGACTGATGAAATCATATTTCCTACATAAAAATATATACATAGCAATTAATAACTCGGAAATACGTAGGGCTGGCCACGCAGAACACGCCTTGAAGTTTAAATTCTAAGATCCTTTCCAATGATAAAGACGAAAATAGACAAACGACACAGAAAGTAAAACAATAGAAAAACAAAAAAGAAAGTAAAACAGTGAGAAAAAACAAGAATATACCATTATAAAGAAATAGAGAGAAAGACTTAATATGATCAATTCAACATATCCTAAGTTGCATATGACTATTATGATAGTGTCAGACAATATAATAAACGCCCTCAATTGAAGACACCTACGACATTTTCATGCAAGTTCAATTATAAGTTTTGTCCGATAACATGAAGATCATGCAGGGAGAGAAATTTTCACTTTCATAAAAAGGCGCTTGTAATTTTGTGACAAATTGTAATTCGTGATATCTCGCATACTGAATATAATCATTGCATATAAACAAAATGTGTGCCTCTATTTATTAGATAATTAGAAGTGTCGAAGACGATTTGACTGATTCAAGTAAATCATGCTAATTGAAAATAATAAATGAAAAACAAATCTGAAAGCAAAGAAATGTAAATTCATAATCTTAAAACATGTATGTCATTACATGTGTTTTTGTTATTTATTCATATGTTCGATCCAGACGAAATTTAACAAGTACACACAAAAAGGAAATGCAATATGGCGACCTATACTCGGTCTGCACATAATAGTAATACATGAAACCACGCGCTAGAGTAAAGACAGGATACATGCAAGATCCCTATAACTTACTGATTCGTGCATGAATGCTTTTTATGCAATGTAAAACAGGTAAATATAATTCTGGCAGTAGAGTCAACAAACTTAATGTTCTCGAATTGTAATTTGGCAGAAAATTATTTAATCAGAATTTTGGGTTGAAAATGTAAAAATGATGCGTGGAATTTTACTCGGCTCGCAGTCGATATTAAGAATATATATATATATATATATATATATATATATATATATATATATATATATATATATATATATTTACCAGTGTTGTAAAAACCGGACTAGATTGCTCAATGTGTAGCCAGAGCAGTATATAGGGAATTTATTACTGTGAGTCCAGAATGAGTTTGCATATTGTTTCAGCTAGAGGGAGATCCTCAAAAAGAAGAGGAATTATTAAACTAGCATCGTGAGAATTCATAGATGGACTCTATGAATTCTAACGATACTAGTTGGATATTTCCTCTTCGTTTTGAGGATCTTCCTCTAGCTGAAACAATATGTAAACTCATTCTGGACTCACGGTAATAAATTTCCTATATATATATATATATATATATATATATATATATATATATATATATTTATATATATATATATATATATAGGGTGTCCATAAAGTACGTGTGCATTTTAAAAGATTTAGAACTTTATTTGTATTTGCAATAGAAATAATCTGTAAAATGGAGTTGAAAGAAGTAAATCTATATCTTTTAAGCATTTATTTAAATTTCATTTAACTTTCCACATACCCGTCATCATTATCAACACAAAAAGTAATACGATTTTTCAGTTCACGAAAAACATTTGCCAAATGATGTATAGTAGTGTCTGAAATAGCATTAGTTATTCTAGTTTTCAACTCCTCCAATTAACTAGGTTTTGGTTGCATACACAATTGTTTTCACATGTCCCCATGAAAAAATCAAATGGAGTCAAATCTGGCGGACGTGGAGGCCAATAAAATTATCCACCCCTTCCGATGCATCTATTAGGAAATTCCTGTTTTAGAAACCGTCTAAGACGCCGAGCAAAGTTAGAAGGAGCTCAATCTTGTTGAAACACTGTATCATTTTTCAAGTTTGATTGTTGAAGTTGAAGAATAAAGTAATTCTGCAACATATCTAAGTAGCTGTCACTGTTAATAACACGATCTTCAAAAAATATGGCCCTATGATTCGATTTATTCCAAAAACACACAACATGTTAACTTTAAGAGAGCCCCCCCTCATGTTCAAAAGTTTCGTTTGGGTTTTCAGTTCCCTAAATTCGGCAATTATTCCTGTTGACCTTGCCACTAATGTGAAAGGTTGCTTCATCAGAAAACAGTAAATTACTCACAAATGCATCATCATTGCAAAGTTTTTCATTGAACTGGTGACAGAAAGTTAGCCGTGCATAATAATCCTCTTCTAACAACTGTTGATGTAATTGAATTTTGTAAGCTTTCGTATGAAGTTTTGCCCGCAGAAACTTATGCACAGTAGACTTTGGCAGCTTTAGCTCCAATAATGCCCGTTTACCGACTTTCCTGGACTTACAGTAAAGGATTCTTCTATGGAACCAACACTTTCGTCACGGACACATGGCTTTCCAGACCGTGGTTTATGATGGGCAGAGCCTGTCTCTTTAAATTTGTTCATCCATTTAACAATGGTGTTCCTATGAGACGCTTTTTTATTGTATTCAATTCTAAACTTTCTTTGTACAACAATAGTAGATTTCAACTCGGCCAACCAAAGGACACAGTTTACTTTTTCCTCAATTGAAGCCATGGGATCAAATTGATTCTTAAAAACAACAGAAAATATTTTTTACTAATTTTTTGCTTATCTAAAAATTGTTACGAATTTTGGGGAGCTATTATTCAATAACTATACTTAAAACTAGATACATGAAACTTTATAACATTTTTACAGATTATTTCTATCGCAAATATAGATAAAATTTAACTTTTTAAAAGTGCATATGAACTTTATGGACACCCTGATATATATTGTTACGGTCGTAAGATAGGTTTATATGTGATGATCTAATTCATGCAGATAACGTATTTATTATATAAGAAACAATTCTCTATCGATTATTATATTGAACGTGATATATAGTAGTGAGATCAAAACTAACAAGAAACATATATTTATTTTAGATGCCATGAGTTGGAATCGAGACCAAAATATACACTTCTTCACCCTCATATTATATATATATATATATATGTGTGTGTGTGTGTGTGTGTGTGTGTGTGTGTGCGTGCGTAAGTAAAATATATTATACTTATTTATACTTAGTAAAATATATTATAATTATATAATTACTTATTTTTACTTAAGAAATGCATTATACTTATATAATTACATTTGATATAACAGTTTAATCTCGTATGTATATGTTTGAGTATATAAAACACATAGTTATCTGAGTATATAATTGTTAGTTAAACTCATAAATATAATTATACAATAGTTATCTTATGAAAAATAGAACCGACTTCTGGGATTTGAAGCACATTCTCTTGATCTGTATGTTCGTTTTCAGTAAAAATAAGAAAACTGTTTGTTTTCTGTAAACATAAGAAAACTGCCTGAATATACACATGATGAAAATCAAAATAAACGCCACCCCTCAAATGCTTTCAAGTACATTTAATCCGCGGAATGTCTATTTGATATAGAAAATGATAATGTGATAGAGCACAGCTGCCGTGTCTTATTTGACATGCTCGAGTCATCAATAAATGCTATAATAAAAAAAAGATAACAATTACATTGGATATGACAGTCACAATTTTCTCCGCGTGAATATAAATCATTTTTTCATATTGCATTTCCTTAGGCTTTAGATAACTGGACATTATTTTCTCGTGAACCACTCCGAAATAACAATTCAGAATTGTTAAGGGATATCTCGGATGGTAATAAAGCAATTGCGCCGGGACTTCAGAACG
Source organism: Euprymna scolopes (assembly GCF_053919585.1). NCBI lineage: Eukaryota > Metazoa > Mollusca > Cephalopoda > Sepiida > Sepiolidae > Euprymna > Euprymna scolopes. The sequence continues at coordinate 119,807,137 of NC_136486.1, read as the reverse complement.
AGTTTTCTCGACCAAGAATATTCTCTTCAAAAGGGAATTATTTTGATTTAGTCAGGGATTAAATCTCTAGTGAGTGTTTCGTCTTTATGCGTTTATTGCTTTTGTCGTAGCGTGAATTATTGTTCGGCAGACTGTGAATACGTAACCCACGGCAACAACTAAGTCAGTAATGAAAGCATTTTCAAACTAGATAATGCGGAAATTGGTCAGAGAATTATATGTCAGAAAGAAACGCAAAACATAGTTTTTTTTTTATTGTGATTCCTCACAAAAGTTTGTAACTCTATGAGATGTAAGTGAATGTAGTTCTTTCGATAATTTTTGTTATTATGTTTTTTTTTTTATTTGTATTTATGCCTGTCTACCAAGCTACGGATTAGATGTATGGATATTGACTAGAAGTCTACTAAATCATATAGATTTTCCAACCCTATTTAAAGTTAAAATGTATAAATATAGTCATAGTGTCAGAACAGTAATGCAATAGGGTATACCGACTAACATTCATTAAGCCCTGTTTATAAATAAAAAACGAGCAGCAATTGACCTAATAGCAATCTATTTTAAGCATTAAACTACAAGGATAAGACAAACAATGATTTTCTCATTGTTTTTTCTTTTTTATAATTGAATATTACAAACAAGATACAAAAGGTAATAAACGTAGAAAGAAATTACATTTGCGCCATTTTTTCTCATAAATTACTGTTTTTCAGTTTTAACTGTGTAACGGGGGAATTTTACTTTGAAAGATTCTTAGATTTTCTAGGAGCTCATGTTGTAGCGTAAATAGCGAGCACTTGATAAAAATAAGCTTTTGTCGTAAATACCTGGACGTGGTACACAGGGTGATAACCAACACTTACGAACGTTAATGAACACTATTGTTCTTCAAAATTCACATAAATATTATTTAACCCTAAACTAATGCCTTTCTAACATAGAACTAAAGTATTATTATTATTATTATTATTATTATTATTATTATTATTACTATTACTATTACTATAACTATTACTATTACTATTACTATTATTATTATTATTATTATTATTATAATAATAATAATAATAATAATAATAATAATAATAATAATAATAATAATAATAATAATAATAATAAAAATTTAAACTAAAAATATTGTTTAATTTCAATTTAGGACAACGGTCACGTACTTAAAACACGTAACCAGAATAAGAAGGAAAAACAAATGATATAGACAGCGTAGGGGTTATGGAGAAAGGAGGAAAGCAATAAATATCTTTATTCTTTTAGGAAAACTTAAGGAAAACGGTATGCTTTCACCATGTATTTTGTTTCTTTTAAACCATATAATCATATAATGTTAGTTTTCTGAAATTTAATTTAAAGTTCCGAATAAAATATTAAATCTATATGAATTATATGATTAAATTAATTAAAGCTTGAATAGTTATAAAAAAGCTTAGTTCTTAATAAAAATCTAAATAGCTATGAAAAAAACTAATGAATAAAAACATAAATATAGGTATGACATAAAGGTTGATTTAAAGTAATTTGAACATATGTATATTATTGCATCCTATTTTCGAAAATAATACTAAACTGAATATAGATTTACTGTAATTATGTAAAAAGAATAAAATATAAAAGTATCAATCTATATCTACACATATAGAAGTATAGAGGTATACAATACTATACGTACATGTACTGGGTAAGCATATACTAATATTTCAAATATTTCAGTTATTTATCGTCAAAGTGCAATTTGTTAGGGGCACTGGATAAGAGAACTATAGATTCTTGTATAATAATAAAAGTTAACCTAATCAAAGAATAAAGACAATATTGAGTGAGTAAGAAAAAATAAAAAGGAGGTAATAATATTTTTACCATAAAAGCCTTGCAGTAATCTATAATATAAAGCTGAATGTGTGTGAAGGGGGTTCACGAATAGGCTCCTGATCACATCTAATGATAGAAGATGTATCGAGATATAGGAGTGGGTATATCTGATCTGGAACAACGGTGGTTCATTAAAATTGTGGCGTCTGCGTTTGCGCCTGGTCCACAAAGTATGGAAATGAAAATTATATAATTAAAAAAAGCGTTTACAAGTGTTTTGGATATAGATGTACATAAGAATACTTTGATAAGTATGGTTTAACTTAAATAGGGATGGTATAATAAAATTGTGAGGTATGCGTTCACGTCTGGCCTCCATATAATGGAAATAGACACACTTTAATAAATACTTTTCATATCTATCTGCGAAAGTATACTTTGATAATAATGTTTCAGTTTGAAGAAATATGGTATAATAAAATTATAGGGGTGTTTGTTCGCGCACGACCTCCATAGAACGGAAATATGTCACACAGTTTAACAAGGTTTTCTTAATATTGATCCACAGAATATTGTGATAAGTGTTTCAGTGTGAACAGGTATGGTATACTAAATTATGGAGTTTATCTATTTTATTTTTAGTTTCGTCATATTTTGCTTTGGTTTTGATGCCCCTAAATGCGAAGCTATCTCATTACAACCCTTCCTTTCAAAACCTTAATCCGAGTCCATTTTCTGTAGGCTGCTTTTGAAGCCAGTCAACGATGGGTAATTTTGCTAGTATATATATGTATATATATATATATATATATATATATATATATATATATATATAAAAGTGAAGATACATATAATATGATTTATTAAAAATGGATGTAAAAATAAATAAAAGTTGTTAAAAAAAGTATAAATAAGACAATACTTGAAGAGAACAATAAAAGCCATAAGTCAAGTAAAAAAAGCAAAGTAAAAAGTAGGTACAATATTAAGTTATATAAGAAGTATACACAAAACAGATAAAGATAATGATGTGGTTTAAAAAACGGTATGAAAAAGGAAAGAAGCATAAAGAGGATATAAATTATGACGATCAAAATATGCACGAATAAAAGTTGATAAATAATATTATGAAGAATAAAAATGTAGCAGTTTATAGACGGAAGTATTTATATTAATTTTTACTTCATATGAGAGTAATTTAATTTCGTCGGAAATTTGATTATAATACGTGCAAGTATGTTTTATACTTTTTATCTAAGAGCTTATCAATATCGTTACGTTACATAATATATAATTTTTAATGAAGACCGTAAGGCCAATTTAAATATGAACAAATGCAAGTTTTCTTATGGAAACCCCATTTCACAATTTGAGTTAAATGTTGATTATTCATTCAAGTTAAAATACAGAAGCACTTTTTTTTTAAAGTATGTGAAGTTGAACAAAGATAAACATTATATTATTTTTTAAATGTTAGTTTTATTTAATATCTATGGAAAATTATAAAAATATAGTACACAATTTCATGTATGCAAACATTTTTGAGTGCATATACAACAAACAGCGGCATCTGTTTTCTAGCATCAAACCGGACACCAGTTGATATTAGAAAACAACTAAATCCGCCTCACTTTTGCGAATAAATCTTTTTTTGTTTATTTCTTTCGGTTTTTTCAAGTATTTGGCAATCTGGGAGGCATTCTCGGGATAACGAACTTCTCATAAATTAAATAAGCAACTTGACTTGCTTGTTCGTGCTAGATTTGGGCGTGATTCTGTTGCTGAAGGCAATAATATTTTTAATTATTCCAATCTTGCTCTTTGAAAAGTCGAGACTGAAATGGTATCTAATGGGTTTGGTTTTTGTGTTTCCCCGACTTGTATTGATAAAGACGAAACACTTGCAGATTTTGAGGTTTTATTTCCTCAAATTAAGCACCACGATCCTCTTTAGCATGAACATACGACTGTAGAGTCCACCTGGCTTTTCGTTTTTTTAATTCAACTATTGATTCGAGTTACTTTGTTTGGTTCAGCACACATTTCATAAGTATCGAATTCTTGAAATCAAATAAAGATATTTAGATTTACAAACCGATCAAGGGGAAGTCGTTATCCTGAATCGTGCAGATTTTGTCCAGAAAATGTTGATTATTTTAAATAATCCTGATACGTTTAGTCGTATTGGTCCTGTTGAAATCTGCAATAATAATTATAAAAATGAAGTAAAGATCCAGAAGCGCCTTTTATACTTTTATCAGAAAGGTTATTTTACTAAAGAGATATACGATAAAATAAGATCTTCTGGTGCACTGCGATCTGCACTCTTTGGCCGTTCAATAAAACATAATGAAGGTATCTTGCGTATACCTATATTGTCTATTACTGAGGTCTGCTCAACACTCTCTAGCCCGATTGCTATTTACAATTATAAAACTGGTTCAGGCTCTGTACACTAAAAACTGCATTCTTGACTCGTGTAGGTGTGTTGAACATTTACGTGTTCTGCAACCTGGTGTTGAAAATAACTTTATGTGCTTATTCGTCGTTTTTAGTTTGTTTACACGGGCCCCATTACATGAAACTCTTGATATTTGTGCTGACTCTCTTTACAATGGTAATTTTACTCCCACCACCTTCCCCCGAGACATATTTGTTGAACTCATGATGATCTGTACTAAAGCAGTAAAATTTAGCTTTAACAATGTTATGTATAGTCAGATCGACGGGGTTAGGACGGGAAGTTCCGTTGGTCCTGCACTAGCTGACATTTTTGTGGGATTTTACGAGTCGGCATTATTTAATTGTGTATCGAATCATCAATATATTTTAGATACGCCGACTGAGAATTTAATTGATTTTATTATTAAAAATTAAGTTAAAAAATACAATTATCCCGCGGTATTTGGTTCCTCCGGGTGCCCTGTCTATGTAAAGGTCCCTTGGATTGGGGAGGCCGGTCAGTGTTTGGGTAGACGAATCGTTAAATCTGTGTCAAAATTCTTCCCGTCCGTTGCTATACATTTGGTCTTTGGTGTAAAGTCTGCATTTCCCCCAGTTGCTAAGGATGGTTTAACTTACATCACAAAACGTAAGTAGTTTATGAATTTAATTGTCAGTGTGCTTCTGACTATGTGGGTTGAACATTCTTACATTTGCAGACTCGAATCAACCAACATGTTCCAGCAAAAATAAGACTGGAAATGTATTGTCGCTCTCACCCCCTTTTTACACCTTGGAATACGCCATTGGCCAACAACTCCAAAAACCCCAGCGTGTGCCAATGTGTATAAAATGGAGTGTTTGAGGATTTTGCATCGAGCTAACACTAAAACTCACTTGCGGATTTTGGAGTCAGTCTCGAATCTCTTACGCAGACCGTCTCTCTGTCGACAGAAAGAATTCGTTAGGTGATTAGACTAATTTGGGTATATATTATCAGTATCTTCTTTGCTCTCACTTGTATATACATATGTTATATAATTGTAAATATTTTATTTTATTCATATTCCCATCCGTCCTTTCGTTTTGTCTCCATCAATAAAAGAAAATTACACGCATACTCCATTAAGTCTACCTTTGCGAAATATTTTTCTATATATCAACGATTAACTCCTGATGAGTCTGTTGATGATAGGGCCCCTCACGGATTTAGCAGGCTACTTACTTCAAAGCCATCTATAATTTCCGTACCGTCAAACTGCTATTTAAAAAAACATACTATGTTTTTCCTTTACGAGATATCAACACTTTTCTTCTATTGTAATGCAGAATCTTATCACTTTGGTAAAGGTTCTTATGCTATAAGTTCCCTATATTTTAACATATTTAGTTGTAGTTTTTTGTTTTGTTTATTGTGTTTTTTTTATTATAAGCACTTTACGGTTTTGTGTCCTGCGAGAAAAAAGGGAATAGACCTGCTCATTCTCCTTTGTCCGTCCGTCTGTCGGTCCGTTCGTTTGTCCGCACCTTTTATAATAACTACGCCTTGGAATTTTTGGAAAATGTTCACAAACATTAAACATGATATGAGTAAAAAACAACATACCGAATTTTCAGGGAAAACTCCGGTTGTCCCCATAGGAGGTTCCTTTCAGGAAAATGGCTAAAATTGACAATGTTGTGCTTATTAAAAAAATATGGCTAGGATATTTATAAAACCTTCTGAAAAGGTATAACTAATTGATTTCTATAAAATTTTATTTATCTATACTTCCCGATAACTCTTTGGTGTGCCCAATGGGCTTTTTTGTGGCTAATAAGAACACACCATTTTGGGAATTATTTTACCATATTCATCCAAAGTTTTTTTTTTTCTGTACGTCTACGTAGCAGTTCTGGAATCAAATGTACATATGTTAAGACCTAAACCTCCACCGTTTCTTCATTTTCACCAGAATTTCACGTCCTCTGGGGACTTTTAGGGTTAAGTGGGAGGGAAAAATGTTGAATTTATTAATTGGGTATGCCTTGTTCAGTGTGCACTTTTTTGTGATTTGTTCAGAGTGAACTCACGGGGGGGGCAGGTATGCTTCACCCGTTATGCTATATTCTTGGTTCAATTACATCTGGTTATTAATGGACAATGATAAAGGAATATAAATTAGGTTTTTGTTCGTGTTTTATGGTGAAGATTGAGATAACTTGAAAATTCAGATCGAGCCTCTTTACACCTCGTCTCGCCATCGCAATGTGCAAGTGTTGCAGTGGATATATAATGAACACGCTAGTAAAACTATCGCACCATTAGGGAAGCAAAATAGAGAGAGAGAAAGATAGAAAAAATGACATAAAAAAGTGGTGTATTGTGATTTGCTTTGAAACACATGATTGAGTTTTTAAAGAGAAAGAGAAAAACATCAATGCCTTTTAAGTCGGGAATAGCCTACCTTACAACATGTCATTGTAACAGCATTTATTTTTTCGAAACCCTACGAAAAAGGGGAATCGAGAGCTACGGGGCGGAAAACTACTTTCTCCATCATGCGTATTAGATCAGCAATGCTGCTGAAAAACGGAAGAATAGTGATTCATATATATATTAATGCTCTGACGAACTGCAAACACTTGTACCTCCCCGACGTAACTACCCCCGACAAACCCGACAAGCTACTAAGTCTCATCCCTTTACAGTAGAGATCCCTAGCTGCAAGAAAGCCTTTTACTCCAATAGTTTCTTCCCCAGAACTACGGGTCTTTGGAACTCCCTTCCGGGATTCTGCTTTCCCAACTGCAATGATATGGAGATGTTCAAGTGTAATATTAACAAACATCTTTCTACTCATCTCCCTTCATAATGACCCCGCTAATTAAGTCCCTAATAGTAGCCCCCTGCTTCAAAGTGGCACTGTTCCTTGTTTGGGGTGAAAATTTAATACATAAAATATATATGTATATATATATATATATATATATATATATATATATATATATATATATATATATATATATAATCTTATATTTTTTAACAGCTAGTACGTGGGGATTTCCAATACGTCGAATATATTTTGACTTGCTAAACTTTTAAATGGTTTATCACAATTCGTATCATTCTTAATTAAAGAGTGACCTGCATGAGTGGAACTTTTTAGAAAAAATATCTTTTTTCGAAGTGAGTTTTCGTTTATTCCAATAAACTGAACATACCGTCATCGCTGGCCCGCGCAATATTGAATGTCAAATAACGATGCTACACACTTTCTTATATTTATTTCATAATAAATTCTTTCACTATGAAGTTATTTACGAAGCACTGCATATCTATTTTTCTATCTAGCTAGCTATTTCTCCATTTATCTATTTTTCTATCTATCTGTTTTTCTTATTATGAATCTATTATATAAAAGGAACTCTGAATGTGTGTGTGAGTTCGTTCCTCCTGGACTCCAAAATGACTGGGCCGATATTTATGAAAAAATTCACACAAATCTACTTTATGCACTTTAGAAAGGTTTAGTATCGGGATGTCTTCGATAAATATCGAGAAGAATCGCTAATCGCTAATCGAAATTTGGAGCAAGGTTAACACCTTATACACCTTATCATCACAAGTGCATTTAAGATGTGTTATTTGTCAATCAGCAGAAACACCTGGCATAAAAAAATCAACGGTAGGTCCTTTGATATAACAGGGGCGCGTTAAAAACAAATGTTCCTCTTTGACGCGAAATAGATCCATAATACTTGATTTTTAAAATTTTTAAACGTAAGTTCAAGCCATTTACACCGCAGAAACAAAATGACCAGGCATATATTATAGTTAGTTAGTAGACGGATAAAGCAAAAGCCCGTTCGAAATGAATGTTTCTGTTTAGAGCACAAGTGAAGCATAATACTTGGATTTGACATTTCAACTTGCATATTATAGATAAATAACTTTTTATAAAATCGACAATAAATTTTATACAGTGCAATGTATACTATAATATATTTGATAAGGGAATTGGCGATTTCACATATGTTATAGAAAATAACAATACGGGAATGCGAAATCATTTAATCCTGAGCCATGTCGGGTGTATCTGCAAGTTTATATTAATATATGTATATATATATATATATATATATATATATATATATATATATATATATATATATGACAACTTCATTGAATCATATAAATTAATATACTATAGTATAATTTATGCGTAAACTGTAAGTATTTACTTCAAGAGTGTTCAATACATAGGTAGAGCTAGGTAGTAAATTATAAAAGTATGGCAATTAAGCTACACAAAATAGTCCGCGTTTCATCCACGCTAGGATTCGTCATGCTTATGTGTTGAATTGTGGTTGTCTCGCGTTCTATTGCGTTTTTAGTCAGCGAATCCACCGCTTACTTTCTAATCAGACAATGTGCAGGCACTTACAGGACAAAGCCCAGTTTGACTTGGTTTTAACCCTTACTTTGTGTGTAGTTTTTAATGGGAAGCATTGATATCTAGTTAGCTGGCCTATTGTAAACCTACGTGTGGTTAAATGTGTTTCATATTGTTTTTGTTTATATATATATATATATATATATATATATATATATATATATATGTAAACATATATATAAACATATATATATGATACTTTATGTATATGTATGTATATTTTATTTATATAGTTTTTATTGTTATTGTTAATTTAAAAAGTATTTTGTATCGCTACCTAGAGTATAGTTTATCCTGGGTACACAGTTGTTTGTTTTTTCTCTCCTACACTTTAATAGATAATTGGTTTCTTTAAAGTATGTGATAAGCAAATCTTTCATGACGGCATAAAAAGTCTAGATAAATAAATAACATTTACCACGATGAAATTCAATATTCGAAATTTAGAGATTAATAGTTATATTTCGATCGATCTAGCTAAGAATAAGTTATATTTACAACGCTGAAAATAAAAATTTTACATTTTAAAATAAACTAAAAGAATAAAAACAAACATACCAGTACTGGTAAGAAAGCAATTATATTAATAAAACAATGTTATTAAAAAAAGATTCATAATAGTAAATCATGAAAAATTTAAATCAGTACATTAGAATTAAGTGAATTAATCTTAATTCTACAGAAAATTTGAAAAGACAGAGTATAATGATAGAGACAAGGAATAACAAAATAAAATTTTAAATGCAATTAGAAAATAGATTAGTAAATATCAGAAACATAATGGCAGTTTATAAAAAGGAGCAAAATTACCGAAGTCATAAACGTATGTTCTATACTAAGTAAGACGGCTATTAACAAATACAAGTAGAAGTAAAAATAAAATAATTGATAATTGATTATTAGGATTCCATAATCAAAGATAAAGCGGAAAATATAGTGTAAAGAACTATCAAATACGGAAGAGTGTAAACCCGATGTTACCATGGATATTAGAGTAAAGTATAAAATGAAGAATGGATTAAAAATAATGAAAATATAAATATAATTCGTAATAGTAATTCCATGAGGGAAGAAATTAAAGATTAGAAAATATGAGT
>NC_136486.1:119727335-119794835 GCF_053919585.1 Euprymna scolopes | reverse complement strand
GTAAATGATTAGTTGTTAACAAGTAGATAATAGACCGAGAGGCAAGTCGAAGGATACCAATTGTGATAAGTACGTAATTGAAATAATAGAAATCGAGACCTAATTATGGAAATAGCCAATAAGAGACTATGGGGCGAGAACCTTTAAATAATGACATAAGGAGTGATTAAGGCAAAGGGGGGGTACAAAAATGAGTTTGGTAAAGAGAGATGTAGCTAAAAAATGGTGGGATAAATAGGTGGGGGTTCTGTGGAGGGGTTCTTTTAAAATGAATGGGGGACTATATAGTTTAGGTTGTAAATAGGGTGTGTGTAATTCGTTAGTGTTAGATTTTAGGGGTGGGTTATAGTTATTATTAGAAGGGTGAGAAGTTGCTTAAGAGGTGGGATTTATAATGTTTACAATTAAGTGAGGTTTCAGTTTTTTTATTTAGAAGTTTATCTCTATCTCTAAAATTAGTAATCAGTAATTTTTCAGTTAAGCATAAATAACATGGGGAGTTTAGTGATTTACAGGTACTAGCTCTATTAAGAATTTCCCAGCTAATAATTGGGGTGAGGTTGTTTCGGGTAAGTAGTAGATAGTGGTTAGTTAATGAAGTACTATTTGGGTGGTTGGGGTTATTTAGGGAGCATTTATGCACTCTAAATCTGTCTTTGAACGTGGTGCTTGAGAGGCCAATGTAAAATTTTTTGTTTTGTGGGTCTTCAGCAGGGGCAATAGTTGCTTTGTAAACCACATTTGTTGAGAGACAATTTTGCTGGAGCGGGCATTGGGGTTTGTTAAGGCAGTTACAGTTATTTTGACCATTGTTATTATAGTTGTGGTTATTTAGTATTTTATTGTTGTGTTTTTTAATTTTATTTTCTAGATTATTTGTGCAACTGTAGCTAAGCTTAATAGTGTTCTTATTAAAAATTGTATGTAGAATATTACTAGGGGGGAAGTGGTGATTAAGAAGCATGAAGAATTTTTTACCTAATTTAGTTTTTATCATATTATTATAGGGAGGGTTAAACCAGAGGACTTTGCGGGATCTGTTATTCCTATTTGTATTGTTGGGTTTATTAGGGTCCAAGTATGTAATATTAGGGTTGGAATATCCAGATTCCTTTAAAGCATTTTCCAAGAAGGGTTTGTGTAGGTTAAAAATGCTGGAGTTAGATGAGTTTGTGCTAAGCCTTTTTTCTATTGATTTAGGGATATGTTTAATAATGTGTTTGGGGTGGTTGGACATAGGGTGTATATATAGGGGGTATGTATTATTTTTAGTGTATGGTTCATAAGTATTATTAGGGAGGTTAAAGGTAACATCTAGAAAATTTACTGTTTTTAAGTTGGAAGTTACTTCAATCTTTAGATCCATATTCTTCAGTTCCCTGATAATGTTCTTTTTAATGCCTTCGCACTTTGGGCCGCTTGCGTTTTCAACAATGATAAGGCCATCATCTCTGTAAAGTCCCACGTTGTTGTTGGGGATAAATTTTGTGATATTATATAGGATGAAAAGGCCTACTAAGTCAGTAGCCTCAGCTGCATCAAAAGCACCCATCGCAAGGTCGAAGGAGGTAGGTTGGTCTTTTTTAGTCCATTGAGAGTCCTGGCTTAGTAGGACAGTTTTACGGCATTTCAGAATGATGTCAGTTTCAAATGGTTGAACATCGGAGAAGGTAGAAGCAAAATCCAAGACAGTGTCAAAAAGGTGTTTAGAAATAGAAGGGTAGTAATTAACTATGTCAAATTGAATAAATGCAGCCTTGTTCTTGTTAGGTATTCTTTTGAACCAATTAATGGTGTCTTCGGTGTTAATCCACTGGGTTAGGTTGAATTTATTTTTGATTTGTTTATTGATTCTTTCAAGAATTGTTTTGCTGATTCTGCCAATTTCGGGTCTGGTGGGGTTGATAAGCCTGGTTTGTGGTCTGGTACGGAAGTGTTCTTTATGGTCTTTTATGAGGAGGTACGCGTTTTTAGTATCTAGCTTAGCTACCCTGTTGCTTAGGTTTAAAGTATATGTGATTATTTTACTTTCTATATTAATGTCTTTGATTAAGTCAATATTTGATTTTTTGTATGTTGAGGTGAGATTATCATTTAGAAGTTTTAAGTATTTTTGTTTGGAGACTTTGTAGAAATTTTGTGATTTATCAGCCTTGAGGTATATTTGCTTAGATTTATCTATATCTTTAATTATTTTGTCCATGTGGAGTTGGAAAGGATTTTTTTGTTTACGGAAAGAGATGTGGTTAATAATATCTGTTAGATCCGTTTCAAAAGCGGCCAATTGTTCTATGTATGGAGCTGTGTTTTTGTTGGTAAATCCGTAGTGGTTGGTTGGATTAGCAGGATCTTTTTCTTTAAGGAAGAAGTAGGCCTTCCAGCGCATTTTTCTAATGAGTTCCTCCATTGTTCTTATTAGAATAAGAAAGTATTCATTTTTTGGTATCGTTGGAATGTTTTTGAGGGAGAGTCGGAAGTTGATCTTTTCCATTCTTAAATGGGGTAGATTCCGAATTTTTTTCGTAAAGTGCTCAACTGTAGAGGAGCGGGTATTTATTTACCAGTGGTGAAAAAAAACCGGACTAAAGTGCTCAATGTGTAGTCAGAGCAGTATGTAGGAAATTTATTACTGTGAGTCCAGAATGAGTTTACAAATTGTTTCAACTAGAGGAAAATCCTCAAAGAGAGGAAAAATCCAACTAGCATCATCAGAATTCATAGATGGACTAAGTTATAAAGTCAAATAAAAATGGAAAGATCGTAGATAAAGGGGAGTTAGAAAAGAAGGGGGAGTGGTGGGGAGAGGACGTTGGAGTTTAAAGTAGTAGGAGTGTATTAAAAAAAGAGAGGGGTTTATAATTAAATATTAATTATGTGTAAATTCTTATATACGTGTTTTTTAATTACTTTAAACCCCATTTTCAACCCGTTCCTTAACTAACATTAACTCTCCAACCTGTTGCCATGGTGATCCTTTAAATTAACTGTTACTTATGCCGTTATCAACAAAAGTAGCGTCTTTTAAGTTTAAACCGTTAAAAAACACGTATATACTTTCATTAAAAATGTGAAGTCTATTATTTTTTAATCGCGAAATGTCAGAGGAATTGCATATACTGTGTAAAATGGATAATAGATTATTTCCATGATGCAAGGGGTATTTTTGTTAGGATTAAAATTTGTAAAAACAAAGATGCACAACAACGCAGATAATTAAAACAGACATGTATATAGTATTGCGTATTTATACATGTCTGACTCCAATGCTTGTTATATTAGATAATTAAAAAGTTTTCCGACTTTAATATAATCCGATAAATTTCTTAATTGTTCATTTACATAGACAAATAAAAACGATTTTTATATTTTCTCAAAAATATATATATAGTGAGAGAAATTGAAGGAAACGTAGGAATATAAAGTTTATATTTCTATATACACTCAGTATTATTTAAATATTTGTTCAGTATTTCATTAAATTTGGTCAGCTTTCATAATCAATCTCGCTCTGTGTACATTTGAAAATATACACGATGTGATGTCTGATGGATTTTGTTTATGTAATATCAGAAATATATCAGATACGACGCTATTGAAGTTAATATCTATGTAAACTGTCGTTTGGATTTCCTCTGTTCTATTACACAACTATCATTAAAAAATATTGAAAACCTTTACGCTGTCTTTACTGTTAATAATTGTTTCGGGTAAACGAAGAGTGGAAATTATCAACAAAAGAATCGAATAACTAAATACAATAATGTGTATTGTCAAACATAATTTATTATCCAGGCCATCAAACTTTATCCTCACGAACATCTTTCGCGAGGATAAGCTGATACTACTTAGGTTACTGAGGTTTGATATAAGTCATCGTTTTCTCCCTTGTGTAACTTAGTTACAAACATTGTGAATCGTATAGTAAAAGAATAGTAGACTGAAATGCAAGTGTCCAACGAATATAATCTACTGATAGGTATTAATAAAAAATATACACTTTTCTTGAAATTGAGTGAGAGAGAATGTAACAAACATGCCAGGTAACGCACGTCGAAGAATAGAAGGGTTTATTACCAGAAAACGAAAACAACTGTTAATATACGAAGGACGATTCTATCGAATGAATAAAAAGTTGAAAACAAGTTAATGAGGTGATATAATGTTAAAATTGTAAGTCTTGTGAGCAAGAAGCGATAAAAGCGATGAGAAGTTGGAGATGAGAAAAAACACAATGGAAAATACTAATAGAGAGGGCTCTGGGAAACAGCTAAACTCCATTATAATCGAATTAAGCAAATTTTGTTCAACGAGGATCTAACGTCGTTATATAACATATGTCAAGAAAAAAATAAACCTTTTATAAAAAATTTTTAAGCGCATTAAAATAAAAGAGCGTTCAATAAGGTGTCATAATCTGTATAGTATGCAGTTTTGATAGTCGAAACCTTTTGCATATCCAAATAGTAAATAAGGTCGGGTTTTGCAGCGGAAAATAGTCGTTTCTGTTGGTATATTATTAGATATTTGAGGGATTCAGCGTTCTAAAGTTTAAAACACTCACAGTATGTTTTTTGTTGTTATTTCCGCGCGTGAAGAAGGCGAAGAATTGTTGTTTTGCAATTTAGAATATTTCATCGAGATGGATTACATGGTTCCAAAACTGTGTTAAGCATCCAATAATAATAATAATAATAATAATAATAATAATAATAATAATAATAAAGGAAAACCCTTGGATGCGGAGACTAATGCACATGAAACACGCACGGAGAATACGAAATGATGCAGTGTCAAAACATAAAGAAGAGTTACATGGAACCAAGAACATAGAAGATACATATCTTTAAGTTTTCTATCCCTTCCTTATCCCCTCCTTCATCTCCTCCCATTACCCAATCACCCCCCCGCATTAGAATGATGCCAAAAAGCCAAGAAGAATAAAGGAGGGTGGAAAGACCGGGGAGAGAGCACTGATCAGACCTCTGTTGGAAGTTGGAAAAGAATTGGGACCTTGGTAATGATTATTGCCACTTAAATTCTAGTGGAGACCAATGGCCGCTGCTAGCGAGATGTGGGCAGTTGTGATAATGCACATTCATTTGAAAATGTTATTAGAAGAGGTGAAGCGCACTGGAAAATTGGGGAGATTTATTGTCACTCAGCTTCCAGAGAACACCACAGGTTGTTTTACAGGGAACCCCTTTGTGACATGTGTGAAATCACCTTGTGAGCCCATGGTAATAATAATACACAAAACTATTAATACTGATAATAATGATAATAGAATTATACTGCCCTCATGCAATATTTAGTGGAGTGTAGGATTAGACCTTAACAGATACATTTCAAATATAGTTATCGTAGTAGTATTTGTATGATTAGAAAAATTAATATATATACTTGTAGTATATTGATTGCACAGCATGACACATGTGAAGCATTTACAATATTGTGCAATCTGATCATTATTTGTGGATCTTATAATACGCTATTGTTGCTGTAATATTATTAGAAATAATGTTATAGGTATATAGTAATATAATCCGTAATAGTAATAGGGATATCAGCTAATAATCGTTTTTTTATATATTTGCCACTCTACAAGGAAAAAATATCTTCCTCTCCATTCTCTCTTACCTTCCCTGTCCTGCTCTAACCAAGTCTGTCAACCTGTTTCACAAATCCCAATCCTTAACATGAAATACCATCCAGAAAAATAGCACGTGTAAACCTAGAGCCCCATCCTTCAACGAAGACCCCTACTACCATGTCTCCTTCTCCAACATCAGGGGTCTAAGTTCCAACCTTCCAGAGGTTGAAACCCAATTACACGAGACGAAACCAGACATATTCTTCCTAACTGAAACTGGTATTAAGCCAACAGCTTCCCTTGACGAATTCATAATTAAAGGGTACTCTAACTTAACATATCTGACCCCCCAAGATCGTCATGGACATAGAATATGTGCTGACATTAAAGATGACTTTCGGTGTGGTAGGGATATCTCCAGAGAAGACCATAACTTAACTTATATGTGCTTTCGGGTTGCACTTACTAACGCCACTGCATTTTTATTCGCTCTCTATCGCCCCCACAACAGCGGAGTTACTATCCTTAAGAGCATATCTGAAAAAATTGACCACATCCTGTCTGCTCACCCTTCAGCTAACATCCACATTTGTGGTGACTTCAATGTCCACAATGCGGAATGGCTGACCCACTCTAACAAGACAGATGATGAGGGGAGGTTCTGTCATGATTTTGCCATTGCCTATGACCTCACCCAGATTGTCCACGAACCCACCCGAGTGCCCGATACTTCCGGTCAGTATGCCTGCCTGCTAGACCTTTTTCTCACAACGTCCCCTGAGCTATGTTCAAGTTCCGTTCTGTCTCCTAATGGATCTTCCGACCACGCAGTTGTATCAGTTAAGATAAAAATGAAACGCAATAAGCCTGGAGATGTACCACTCCACCGTACCCTATATCGATACTCTACCGCTGACTGAGATAACTTGCGTACACTTATATCCGATCTACCACTGAATTCGATGTTTAAAAAAATGTGTCCTCCATAGTATTAGACCTTACCGAATGGCTAATTGTAAGTATAGACTGATTCATACTATCAAAAAATTTCCAACAAAAACATAACAGCCAGACATCGTTCTCCCCAGACTGTGCTGCTGCCATTGCATACAGAAATCACTTTTTTCATAGCTACCAACGTAATAGATGCAATGAGACTAAAACTGCTTCAGGTCTGCCAGTCACCACTGCAAACGAGTAATAAAAAATGCAAGAGAGCTATATGCTCAGTCTGTTTAATCCAAAGTAGCTGGGCAGCGGCTTGGTTCCCACCAGTTTGGGCAAATAGCAAACAGGATCCTGAACAGAAGCGTGCGTTATATCGCAACTATAATCAATGGACCTGAGGTCATCTCGTCAGCATCAGACTAGGCCAAACTATTTGCCAAGAACTTTGCAGCTAATTCTACCCATGCGACGAAGGCCATCAACTCTCCGTATTTCCTCCTATACCGGACAACACGCTCTGCAGCATAATAATATCTGTGCGTGATGGAGCCAAGCTAATCAAGAATCTTTATTCCAGTAAAGCAACTGGCCCTGATGGCATTCCAGTTATAGTGCTGAGAAATCTCCAACTAGAACTTGCCCCTATACTTACAAAACTGTTTAAGCGTTGCCTTAAAGAGAAGTGCTTTCCCACACCCTGGAAAACCTTATCAGTATGCCCTGTATTTAAGAATTCAGGTGAAAAGTCATCTCCTTCTTAGTATAGACCAATAAGTCTCCTGTGTGTAATGAGTAAGTTGTTGGAATCCATATTAAATAAAGAAGTAGTCAACCACCTCAACAGGAACTACATTCTTAGTGACATGCAATATGGTTTCCGCTCTACAAGATCTACAGCAGATGTGCTAACGGTTATATCACATAGGATTAGTGAATCTCTTGACAAAGGTTTCTTTCCAGGGCAATTGCTCTTGACATATTAAAGGCCTTCGATAAGGTATGGCATAAAGGCCTACTTCACAAGATTTCCAGCTACGGTATTACTGGAAATGTTTCTCAATCATAAAATCATTGCTCTCCCATAGGCTCATAAGAGTAGTAGTTGATGGGCAGAAATCGGACGCCATCAATATTAATACTGGAGTCCCTCAGGGGTCAATCCTGAGTCCAACTCTCTTCCTGATCTACATTCATGATCTCCCAAAACACATACTTAATTCATTCGTGGGCATCTATGCTGATGACACGACCATTTACGGCAACATATCAAAGGCCGTAAATGAAAAAGTTCTCTAAGATTCTCTCTCCTCTGATCTTCAGCGCGTGGTACAGTGGGGGAGGAAGTGGCAGGCTACTTTTAATGCATCTAAAACCAAGTTCCTATCTTTACATCATAAACGCTCTGATCCCCATCTGACATCAATTGATATGGGTGGCTATCGTCTAGGGGAAGCTCCATGTTTTGACTAGCTTCTGGGATTGATCTTTACCCCTGACCTGAAATGTAATTCGTACATTAAGTCAGTAGCCAAGATCGCTGGAAAAATGGTAGGATCCTTCTACCGCTCCAGAGGATATCTCACCCCTGATGCAATTCTCTATCTGTATAAAAGCCAAGTACGTCCAAGGATAGAGTACTGCTGCCATATCTTGGCAGGAGCTGCTAAAACAGCTTATCTTGCCTTGACAGATAAAAAATAGGCTTCGTGGCTTAGTGGGTGATGCCCTGTTCTCTTCTCTGCAACCTCTCTCTCACAGGAGAGATGTTGCGAGCCTGTCTTTTTTTTATCGTTACTACCATGGCACGTGGTCGTCTGAACTACAATCTCTGGTCCCCCCATCGCCAATCTTTCACGAAAAACACCCGTCTAGCTGAAACCACTGTCAAAAATTTTCCCCACTCCTTATCTGTGCCAAAATTCAAACGTATATTCCATGAAAAAAGCTTCTTTCTTAGAAGTGCACGCCTGTGAAACACTGTTCCGGTTACCTGTTTCCCACCTGACTACCACCTGGATGTTTTCAAGTCCAATATGAACAAATTCCTGATGAACCGCATCCTTAAGTAAGACACTTTATCAGATGTCCAAAACTAACGTGCTGTACACACAATAACCCTCATCCTCGAGTGGCTTCCGGACCTTCATAAGTGGTGACTACCTTGTAAAAAGAAAAAAAAAGTGAAAAATAACAGAGGAGTTTAATTTAAATTAAATGCATCTAAAAGAAAATGAAAACAGAACATACATTGAACATGAATATACGAGCCGTGCCTAAAAAATATTTGATTCAAACGTTGAAGTGTCCGGGTTTTGCTCTCGGAAACGCCTAGTATTATCACTAGTATCTAAGTTAATTTATTTTATTTGAAGGAAATGTAGATGTACAAAAAAAAAGATATCAAAGTTGTTGACACGAAAAACATATCGCATGCCAGGAGAAAAAAAAAACTATCTATTTCTTGCATTAATGGCGACGTTGTTACTATTGCCGAGGGAAAAGATTCATGTAACTATTCCAAATATGGTGTTGATTATTAATCCGGCGCTACTGAGAAAATTATGGGAATTTTTTTTCTTACTTTTCTACACTGCCAGTAAAAATGTGTTAGCATAAAACATATGGTCGTAATAAAACTCAAAAGAAAACTATAAAAGAAACTTTACAACACTAAAAAAAAGTGTATTTTTATTTATTAAAAATTAAGTTATTTACAGGCCGTTCTCCTACCAGAATTATCAACGGATCACTGAAAACTGATTGAAGAACCAGAGAGAAAGAATAGGTCGGGAAAAATAGTTGTGTATTGTGAGTTTATTTTTACATGTCTTCATATTAACCAAAACATATTGCAAATTAAAACAGGGATTATAAGGAGTTGGGAAGTAAGATCATTGTAAACTTGGTATATAAACTCCAGCAGATTAGTACAGTCAGGAAAGCAGAAAACATGGAGTGTGTTCTTATATCTACCTCTTCGAAAGGAAAAAATATCAGAAGAGAAGATTTTTCGACATCGAAGAGATAATAATGTTGTAATTTAACCACAGCTCATTTCATTAAACTACTCGTAAAACAGGCACATTTTTTCAAGATTGTAACGATGAAACCCATGGTATTTCTTACCTGAAAATACAAGATTTAGGATATATTTCAGCGCTATTATAAAATTGAGATACTAGTGGTATATGCAGCTGCTCGGATGTGAAAACAATATTGCATGCATGTGAGAACTGAAGCTTTTTAAAGACATATAGTATCTGTGATTTTCCAGCACAGTAGAGGTAGCCCACCTTCTTTTCAGTAACATTTGCAATGTATCAATGTATTGATTATCATTCATATTGACTGTTATTGAGGAGGTTGAGAGTGGTGTCGAAGTGATGTGTCTTGACATGGCAATCATTCGTTGAGGAGGTAGTTTTGGAAGTTTTCAAGGGATAACCTTCAACACTATGCGTCTTCCCAACAATCCGATAACACGGGAAATGTTTTATTTAATGAGTATTGAGTTGTTATATATCAAAGTAGTGCATAGAAGCGTAGACAAAAGGTATCGATAATAAGGAAGATACGATTCTATTTAAACCTAGCTTCTATCTTGAAGTGGATTGCTTGTTTGCGATTCTAATCTCAATATTAGTTCAGAGTCCTGTTTTATAGAATGTTGCACCTCACATTAAACTTACAACAACACATAAATGGACTGAGCGAATGAAGACCAACGTTTTATGGGTAGAAATAAGTTATCCAGGTGTTTGGAATTCTGTATATGCGGCTCCAAACTGTCCCAATTAAAGATAAGCTACCCTTGGTTGTTAATCCCAATCCGAACTCTAACAATAATTTTAAAGGAAACCCAAACACCATCGAAGCTGGAGTTAAAACGTAATGCTACATGAAAATGTAAGAATATTTAAGATAAATATTAACAAATATATTATTCCTTGTAAATATAACTGACAACGACTATTACATAAAAATGTATTCTCTGTAAGCAATTATAAGGTAAAGATATCTTAGACTATTTCAGATAAACCAAGAACCAAGAGGAATAGTAATCAGACATTTTTACCGGACAGTAAAAGACAATATCAAATATTATCAATATCATATCGAAATATAAACACATAATAAGTTCTCTTACTTTGGCGGATTTCAATATTATGTGTCTTCACTTGAAAAAATCGTCAAATCTATCAAGTTGTATAGAAGAGCTATAATACGAGGATAGACCCGTCACTGGATAACGATATTGGTTAATCAACATATACAGAAGTGTATCATTGGGAACGTATTTAATGTTTTTATACCTCAATTAATCTGATACAATCGCTGTATAATTTATAATAAATAATAATTTCACACAACTAAGAACGAAGGCCTTTAATCTCGTTAGTCATTTTAAGCACCACAAATCATAAAGTGATTTTATAGAATTATTAATTGCCGGCCCCTTTCCAAAATCCCAAATTTAACTGGTTGATTTTTTTACTATTTCGCTAATTAATTATTCTCTTGCTCTTTACATATTTTCCAATGGTTAACTTCGCGTCGTAAGTTAGTTACAACATAACGGAACATTGTTAGTCATTACAACGCACACGACCTTTTAACGCATCCACTAATAATTCTTACGTGTTTCGCAGCAACAAACTAATCTTTTTGTCGTTTGCGACACGCAAATAAACTTTACTTAGTTTTATTCAAATAGCCACAGACAGTACATATTAAATACACGTTCACTGATTATTTTACGCTAATATTTTTCCCCTTTATTTTTCTCTTTGTGTATAACCGCACAAGTTTTAATGATTCATAAAATTAACCATTAAAACTAAATACACTTACATGTTCCATGTGGAAGTACTGGTAATCAAACATTCCTTTTTCATTTTAACAATAAGTGCTTCATTATGTCGATTAATCAACACTAAAAAAACGTCTCTGATCACCTTAAATAAACAAAACAAAAACAATAATACTGTTTCGGTTCCTTTAAACTTTCTGGCTCGATGTTTTCATCTCTTATATTTCATTTCAGTCGAACTAATTCGGTGTGTCGTTCATTAACAGGTAAAAAATTGATTAACGTTCATTCTTCATTTTCTCATGCAATTAATTTACTAATATGATTTTATTCTAGTGCAAACGCAGACAGAAAAAAAGGTTCATGCGTTTTTGCATTTACGTTAAATAAAACTAAGTATTAATGCTGCTTCCGTGCTTTGCTAAGTTTGTAAACGCGTCTTGTCTTTCAGTTTATCTTATCTGTCTAGTTCACTATGAAAAATACACAACAACAAACTAGCAATCCCGGATGTATTAAAAACCTCTACGCATAATATTTTAGTATTTTTCATACATCAAAAACCAACCTTCGCGGGAAATTTCAACTCCCATTATCCCGATAACGCAAAAAAGAAATCGTCCGGGGCTTACAACACTGCGTCAGAACAATATGTAGCGACTAAAAGACATACCAGGAGGTGTTAGAGACCAAATAATAACCCCCCACCTAAATTACTACTCATAGAGCGTTAACTCGGCTCCAAAAGTCCTAGAGCAAACATGAATAGACAATACCCGAAAACTTGCTACAGTGTGCTCATCATATATAAACGACCTGTTCGACAATATTAAGAAAATATACAGTCTATATTACATCAAAACAATATTCTAGAGGGATGCAGCTCCAAAGATACCTAATAAGAGTCAAACTGAATGGCCGAAAATCTCATAACAAAAAAACAGTATATGAGATTTCATGTAAATGCGAAAAACAATACAAACTTGAGACAGGTGTCCCTGTAAAGGTAAGATTAGAAGAATTTTTAATAATTAACATTGTTAAAAGTTTATTAATTATTACTGATCCATCTGCCTGCCTGCCTATCTATTTATCTATATATTCAATGACATTATTGAAAGAGTTTATACTTGCACCCGGCGTTGATCGGGTGTTTGGAGGTGTGTGTAGAGCAAAGAAATAAGAATAAAAAAGTTGTAGTAGGGAGGCAGCCTCGAACCCGTATCGCGAAGGAGGAAAAAGACGGGAAAAACTTGGCGTCTTTGCTGTTACGACCACCGGCAAGCTGGAAGTGAGATAGGTTTAAATTAAGGCTAGTCAATCGAAAAGATGAGATGACTTTCGAAAATATCGGCGAAAAACGACCCTTCCCTTTTGAAAATTGCTTAGTTGAGGATGAAGAAATCAATCTGTCGAAAATTTTAGGCAGACATGCAAACATAAATACATACATTTATATATTGGTAGCTCAAATGTCCGATCCAATCCGATTAAAAAGCTTGCAATATCTCTGAATACACTTTATGTAAAATTTCACATGTTGAGACAAGAAATTGTCTCAGTAATTTGGTAGAGACCGCAGAGGTGAATGTTTTTAAACTTTGACCCCTATAATTACCCCTTAACATTTGTTGTTTTGGGATCAGATCAAATTATTAAGTTAGATTCATGCCCAAGGAACCTATATCTAAATTTCAATTGTTTATATGTAAAATTGGCGGAGGAGTTTGGTAGAGTTCTCAAATGTCAAATCGTTGAACTTTGATCTGTTATCAGCGAAATTTCTGGCCGAAAACGTATTACAAAGATTTTCCCAAATCTATGTACCCTGTATATCAAACTTCGAGTCTGTAGACTGAAAATTGTTAGAGTTATTGCGTATGGGAAATGTACACAGACAAACACACAGACACGCACAGACAGGCAGACACTTTTACTTTTATAGATATACTAGCAATTAAGTCCGGCTTTGCTCGGACCCTTTGTACTGTTCATAACTTGCCCTAGGTGTGAATACACTGTATGTAACATCTCAACTGTTTAGACCCAAGATTTTCTGAACAATTTCGTAGAGACCGCGGAGGTACATTTCTTTTTATAAATTGGACGCCAATTTTGACCCCTTAACATTAATTATTTTAGTCCCAAATCTAAATATAATGTTTTACCCATGCCCAAGTTATCTACGTCGAAACTTTCAAGTCTTTAGACCTGTAATTGGCAGAAATTTTTTGTAGAATCGGCAAAGGTCAACACTTTCAACTTTGACATTTTGGCAGCCAAATATTCACCACAAACTGTAATATGTAAAGTTTAAATGATTAGACACAAAATTGGCTTAATAGTTTGTTAGAGATCGCAAAATCTTTTGAACTTCGACCCCTTGCCAGGCAACTTTTTTGGCCAAAACCGATTAAAAATCTTGACCCATGTCTGATACCATTTATGTAAAATTTCAAATATTTAGACCAGAAATTGTCTGAGTAATTTTGGCAGAGGTCAATCTTTTTCAAACTTTGACCCGTATTATGCCCCCTTAAGATTTACTGTTTTGGGACATGTTTTATCCCTAAGTATACAATAAGAACACCGTAAAGCCATGGATCAAAGTTGGGTCTAGGATAGAAAGAAACCCCCCTTTCTTTTGTGAAACGAGGTCAAAATAATTTACAGAAATAGAAGGCCGAGGGTAAGATGATTCAAGGAGGCAGCTCATATGTTAAGAAAAGAACACTTACTAAGCAGACCAAGTCCAGAAATTAATAGCATTTGGGAGCCTTTAATTTGAGTAAAAACAAACATTTCGAAGATGTAAGTGTGATAATCACTATCCGATATTTATTAGGGTTTCATCCTTTTTCAATGAATTTTTTACAGATGCGAAACAATAACCATAAAATCATTTCTACAAATACGAAAAATTCTACTGAGCCAGAATCGTTTCCCTTTTTTTTAAATAGTAAACATACCTGAGGACAGGCGAAGGACAATCCGACGAAAACGTTGCACAAATAATAATAATGAAGATTGGGTCAATAGCCAAATCAATACAAGTAATACAAATATTTTCATTAATGTGACCTTTAGTCGTGTGCCTTACACGCCCTTGACCCCTGTTCGCGGCCCAGTTATGATCTGCACCCTGGTCGGTACAGTTATGATATGTCGACTGGGCAACCAGGTCTGCCAACCGTTAGTACGTCGCGTCACCCAGTGAGTTCTTCGTTAAGGCGTTGGGGATTCTTCTCGGATGCTCGGTCCTCAATGCCTGTTCTCCGTGGATCGTCTAGTTATCCTGGGTGTTCGTTGACGGATACGGTGTCACAAATGGCAAATAAAGAGTGTACATATATATGGATCAATGCACATCAGCAACAAAACTCCGGAGGTTGGTTAATATAATATATATTTCGGAAATTCATAAAATAAGTATTTACAGCATATACATATAGTTGACAATTAATTCAAGCAAGCAGTTAGTTCTACAACTGAGCTTCTGTTGTTGAAATACCTGGTCGGTATCGCGGACTTTGCGTAATTCTCATTAAGTGATCGACACGTTATAAGCGTTGAGTTATCAGGCAACAAGCGAGGGGGAGAGAGAGAGAGAGGTGATTCTGCCGAGACTCTGATTCCGGATTCTCTCTTCTTCTGACTCTTACTCTTTTCCTTCTGACTTAATCTCTGATTTTTCATTTCTTTTATAATACAATTATGGAATGATGACGACACCTATGTTCGTCATCGACCAATCAAATTGCTTGATTATAATTCGACGGGGCCTTTTCTCATTGGTTGATTATACTTCGACAGGGCCCTTTTTCATTGGTCCATTTCCAAAATTGGATTGACTCCTCCCTTTATTAACACCCAACTTACACGTTGTATTAATTAACTCCTCCCTGGCTTACTAATGGAATTTCCCCCATCCAGGAAAATTATTTTTCCTTTGACTTAAAGCAAATCACGCGATTTTATTTGTTTTAAAATTATCTATTGATCTAACCTTTCGCTTTGATAATTCAATGGGATTTTAGTTTATCTTTGAATTAATTTCTGGTTGTCGGACATTTTATTATATCAGACATTTTGTTTACGTCAAAAGACCAAGAATGCATTTGTCGCTTTGAACTTATCGGACAACACATTTTCCCATCCGAGCAAACATATTTCATAACTTTCGTTCGACCTGATTCACCAAATGACAATTCTCGATACGTTATTTTATTGTTTTGATATTTCGGACAATTCATTTTTTCCTCTTCTTTGTTATAAACATAATGCCGAGTCACTGCGTGTGTTTCTCTTAGTTCAAAAACAACCCGACTTTTCAACTTGTCAAATTCACAGGTCAACTTTGGCTCATAGTTTTGCCAATTGTGGGTGTGAAATCCCCACCCCTCCGGCTACTGTACCACTATGATTCCGGCCATCATAGATCAAAAATATTTTATGGATTCTTTTTCGCTTTTGGAGTCTAGAATGTGATTCAACTTTTCGCTACAAAGGCACTCTTGCCGCCGCCATTTCAACAACAGACTTAGCTCAGAATTTATTCACAAATAAAAATTAATAATAATTTTTATTCCTTCAACCCGATTATCGTCCGGTAACAAAAAATTACTTTCAACCAAAAGAAACGTCACATCAACCTTACAGGTCTGATGTGGCCTCTCTTTAGTGTTACATTAATTTACGAGACTCAAATTACAAATAGCACGGAGATAAGTTTCCGTAAATATACTTTTAGGTGTTTGTACCTATATGTAAACACACCACACAAACACACACACACACACACACATATATGTTTGTATATATATTAATTCTAAGCATATATCCACATTAAGAAGAATATAAAATATTTTAATCAGCTTTCTTTATAAATTAGCATGGGCAATGTCATGAGAGGGGGAGCCTGATAGTTAGATATATATTAAAAACTTTTCAAATAAAAGTGCATAATATTTAGCAGAAATTATCTATGAGACTTTATATTAGCGTGGTATGTATCAAATGTTCATCCTACCATAATCATTGCTTCTAATAGATAATTAACTATTACGCATTACAAATAGTTAAAGATGAGGCAACCACGTCGGTATCCAATAGGCATGCAATGGCATTACGATGTCAAGTTCGTCATATATGATTAAAAAAGTATACTACTAGTAATATTTCTAGTATAAATACTATATATAATATAATTCGAATGAATTTAAGCATATAGATTATGCTCTAAATTAACATAAATTGACCCGACATAGACATTCAAAAATCATACTATTTCTACGGACAACAATGAGAAGAAATCCAATGAGAAGAATGTGTGTGTAATTGTTTATAATATTAATTTGAAAAAGTACATAATGATTAAAATGTCCGTAGTTGTCGTATCAATAAGTATTATTGTTTCAGTACGCCTGAATAACATAAGTCTGATAACGTAATATATACAAATTCATGTATGTTCAGTGCTAATACGTCGTATGTTAAATAAGGTGTTTATTTATTAATTTGAGTAAAATATTGTGACGTATGTAAATATTTAGGACACAATTTAGTAAGGCTACAATAAGAATGCATATTAGTATTCAAACTTATTATCTAATTATGGTATATATATATGTGTGTGTGTATGTGTTTGTGTGTGTGTGTGTATACGATGTCATAAAGTGACTCTTATATAAAAAAAAATAGTATTAAAAATACATTCGTATTTGCGATCAAAAATTGTAAAAAAATCTAATAAACTTATATTTTTAATGCACACGGACTTTATGGGTACAATGTATAAATCCTGTAATAATAGAAGATTTTTTTTTTATTATTACTATTGTTGTTTATATAGATTATATGACAGGCTAAAGCAAGAAAGGTTTGGTTGTTTTGTTTCCGGCATATCAACCGTTTTCATTAATTTAATTTTAAATTATTTTGCTAACAGTTTTCATACGTTAGATTATTTATATCTTCAAATATTTATTTTTAAGGTTTGGTTTCTTTGTTTTACAGCATATCACCGATTTTCGTGTTCTTTAATGCCGAATCCAGTTATTTGGGGAATAGTATTTTGTTGCATTCAGTTATTTTGTAGAACGATTTTATTCTTGAAGCATTGTGTATCTTAAAAGGCTAGTTTATAGTGTTTGGTTTGGTTTTTTTAGTGGATTTTATCAGTTTTCCACCGACTTTCAGAACATGAATGAGTTTTGCAATGGAAGATAGACAAGGGTTACAGTATAAAAGTTCAGTACATTATAAGAAAGGAAACCAGATAGAAAGAGAAAGCGGAAGAAGAAAAGGGAGGAATACTTGCATTGTTGTTTTTATTCATATTTTTCCAGAAGAGAATTATTTTTGAAAAAAAAGTAAAAAAAAAAAGCATCGACGTTACCTATATTTCGTCACAGGAAGCAATTATCTTCGTACAGCCTGACCTCGTAGCACCAGGCTATAGCAAACAATCTGAAAATAATAATAAATTTATGCATTTACACCTAAATAAAGAATAAAAAAACAACATTTATCAGCAAAAATATATTTTTAAAATGGTAAAGTGAGTTATCACTGCAGTATATATATATATATATATATATATATATATATATATATATATATATATATATATGCAAAGAACGTCGTAGCAATGCACCAAAAGGAGTTTAAATATGATACGACATGGAGAGAATCCAAAAATTGGAAGAGAAGCAGCAGTTACCTTTATATTTTACCATTACGCTGTCTTGAATATATATATATATATATATATATATATATATATATATATGATTAATTTATTACATCGTATAAATTAATATACGAAAGTATAATTTTATGCGTAAACTATAAGTATTTACTTCGACAATGCTCAATGCATAGGTAGAGCTAGGTAGTAAGTTTCCTCCACGCTAGAACACGGAAACGTGGAATATTTTGTGAAGCTTAATTGCCACATATATTTTTACAACTTACTATATATATATATATATATATATATGTGTGTGTGTGTGTGTGTGTTATCTTCATATGGATATTTATATATATATATATATATATATATATATATATATATATATATATATATGAACGCTGTGGCACTTATTATTTGTATAGTTAATTGTAGCTTTCATAGCAAGCAAGCAAATGGTTTTATTTGCCAAGCAATGTAGCCTATTTTCATATAGTATTACTTTGATACGAATAAAGTATACATTAATAAGTATTTATGCTACTATGCATATGCTGGCCGTATCTAGTGTTATATTTTAGGGCGATACTTCGTATATAACATGTCAATGCAGACAAATGCTGATTCCCTTTTAGATTATAGTATTCGAAATTAGTGCTCACCATGACATAGTGTAGGGAGGAGATTTTCAACTTCTGTTGTAGTTTTTACGTGCAAATTTATATCTGCTTTCAAGTATATTGTTTTCTCATTAACAAAATCTTCCCTTATCATGTCACTTAGTTCACGACTAATGCGATTTCCGTTTTTTGCGTTTTAATTTTGATTATTTGACTTGACCTTACAAAGAAAAAGTTACATGTGCAGTATATATATATATATATATATATGTATATATATATAGAGATAGATAGATAGATATGCGTGTGTGTATGTGTATATATATATATATATGTACTACAGCATATATAATTTCTATATAATACTGCAGCATATATTTTTCTATATGGTACTACAGCATATATATATATACACATATATGCTGTCCTATAATATAGAACTTTACCATTTTTAAATAATATATATATGTGTGTATATATATATACATATATATCTATATTACTACATATATATTTTCTATAGAAACTTAATATTTATGCATATGTGTGTGCATTTCTGTGTACATGATTCCCTCCTAAAAGATTAATCGATCATAATCAATTTAGGAAATAGTTGCTTAGTGTAAAGGATTCGCCCATGTTTCCTTTTTCATTTTCATTCAAAGCGTGTAAGTAGTGTTGTAGAGTTTTGTGTAAGCTCAGATGCGTCAAATTTCTGTCACATTTTCGAAGATATCGAGTGGGCATAAATTATACAAAATTCGTCAAGTTTCAGTTCATTGGGAGGAATTAAAGGAGTTTTAAGTGGATTATATGGAAAAGATATTTCATTAAAAATCACAAATATAAGATTTGCATTCAATATGTATATGTATATATATATATATAAATATATATATATATATATATATACTAGCAAAATAATCGTCGTTGACTGGGTTAAACAACAGCCTAGAGAAAATTGACTCTGATTTATGAAAGTATCATAGGTTATGAAAAGGAAGAGTTGTAAAGAGATAGCTTTTAATTGAGGGGTATCAAAACCAAAGCAAAATACACTTAATATAAATATAAAATAGATAAACCCCATAATTTATTATACCATACCTGTTCACACTGAAACACTTATCATAATATTCTGTGGATCTATATTAAAAAAACCTTGTTGACATTTTTCCATTCTATGAAGGTCAGGTGCGAACGAACATCCCATAATTTTATTATACCATATTTCTTCAAATTAAAACATAATTATCAAAGTACACTTACCTAGATAGAACTGAAAAGTCTTTATTAATATTTGTGCTATTTCAATGCCATGGAGGCCAGGCGCGAACACATACCCCACAATGTTATTATACCACCCCTATTTAAGTTGAAACATACTTATCAATGTATTCTCATGTACATCTATATCAAAAACACTTGTAAACATTGTTTTTTTTTTTAATTTTTAATTTTTCTTTTATTTCCACACTTTGTGGACCAGGCGCGAACGCAAACCCCACACTTTTAATGAACCACCGTTCTGCCAGATCAAACATACACATTCCTGTGTCTCGATACATCTTCTATCATTATATGTAATCAGTTTTTTTTTTAAATAGTCCAACATATAGGAGCCTATTCGTGACCAGACACACACACACACACACACACACACACACACACACACACACATAGTCAGCTTTATATTATATATATATATATATATATATATATATATATATATATATATATATATATATATATATACGAGGGAGCTTGGGTTTGATACACCCTCGAGGAGAAATATTTACATCACTGATTCGCCGTCCGATGGTTAGAACAGTCAACCGTCAACTCGACGGTTGTAGGTTCGATCCACGGCTAGGAAAAGATTGATGTCTAGCCGCACTGATGAGTTGTGATACAGCGAAATAGTACTGAATGTGGTTAATAATATGTATATATATATATATGTATATATATATATATATATATATATATATATATATACACGCTGGAATGTATATGCATTTTTAGACACGAGATAACCGCTTAAGTAATCATACTGTACATTTTAGTAGATTACCAGTCTATAAATATGCAGGTCTTTGTATATTAAGGTTTAGGTTACACAATAATATTTTCAATAAAAAAACATTCTTGAACGACATGATTATTTCTTAAGAAAATAACCACTTGTAGCCTCTGCATCTTCCACATACATAGTGAACGGCTTTTATGATAGGAAATGATTTCGTTTATTATTAGTAATATTGAACCTTGACTATACTACTATAATAATTATCTATTATTATGCAAACTATTTTGAAATACATTTACTCTGTTTTGTTATTCATAAATCATAGACATTTGCTAAGAAACGAACAATATTTCTTTACATTACAATAAATTTTATATCATGAACACTTGCACATTCACACACATCATAAACCCCCCACATATATATATATATATATATATATATATATATATATATATATACATGTATATTCACATATATGTATATGTGTATGTGTGTGTGTGTAATTTAATGGTTACAGGTAGTCTGAAAATTCCAGTACAGAATAAAACATGCGCACTCAATGTAGCTTCATCTTATGAATATACGATCATATCTATCCGTCTATCTATTTCTCTGTCTCTCTCTCTGTCTCTCTCTCTCTCTCTCTCTGTATATATGATTATATATATATACATATATATATGTATATATATATAATCATATATATATATATGTGTATATATATATATATAAACTCATGTATATATATATATATATACATATATATATATCAATGAGTATATACGTATGTGGATATTTTCAGTATATTTATCTATACATACACAATAACTATGAACTTACACGGATGTTTTTTTTCGGAATGAGCAATAAAAAATTTAGAAAATTAAAAAGAAACGCTACAAAGATGGTATTTTTAAATCACATTTTCCTCAAGCTCAAAACATACACATATATTTACACAGGCATTAGCATAAAGATATTAAAAATGAAGAGGCAGAAGTAAAGTTTTACAAACATTGCCACAGTTTCTATAATGATATTCGTTCCAGACATTAATTAATATGGTGGAGTTTATTCTGAGAGAAATATCGGCAATTTCCCTCGATTAATTAAACGGTAATTGCTATAATGAAATCGATTACTAAAAGTATGTGACAACTTTTCGAATTGATTCTCAAATGTAAAAATAATGCCATAGACATTAAAATCCGTTTGGGTACATATTTTTTGTTTAATATTCACTTATATAAACAGCAAAGGTAAAAAGACGCATAACTTTTGAAAAATGTTTTACCAATTACATTATAGAAAAGTGTATATGTTGTATACATTCGAAGTACAATTTTCTGTTAGCTTACTATTTAACAACGCTTTTAACATCCTAAAATGAATGGCATCTCTTTCTTTTACTCTGTCGCACACACTCTTTCTCTCAATCTCTCTCTCTCTCTCTCTCTATATATATATATATATATATATATATATATATATATATATATATGATGATTGCAATGCCTTGTCAGACGAGTGCCACTCCCTCAGACACTTAAAGTCCATGAGCCCAAATGCCTGAGGGAGTATCTATACAAAGATGATGTGACTTAGCGTTGTACGACTGCTAAGTCTCTCTCTCGGTTCAAAATGTTGAGACCCAGCAACAAGCAAGAGCAAGATAGCCAGCAACAAGTTAATCTGCTGACCAATGTAATGCGGATACTGGTCTGCCGCTTCATGTTTTTTTTTTAAATCAGAGATTTTCTTCTTCTAGAAAGGTTGCCTTCACCACGTCTTACGGGAGCTCACACAGACAGAGAAAGGGAGGGAGAGAGAAAGGGGAAGCAGGATGAAACGGAACGGAAGAGAGTGATGCATCACTGAAATCTTCCCTCTATTAAATCTTGAGCATTATAAGCAAAGCACTTTATGTTGATTGCATCACAATCGTTACTATGTCAAGAAAAAACAAGTTTTGTGTTTTCAGATCGAAAAAGTAAGTTGAACGAACGAATATCATAGTATAATATGAAAATAACAAACTGTGACATATGCATTATTATTTTTATTTCTATTTTAACGATGAAAACGAATTAGTAAAAATAAATTAGTTAAGTTATTTATTATTTACAGCTACATGAACTTTTGTGATGTGAAAACTGCTAAGGGGTTCGTTATTCGTTTAATTATTTGATAAATACTTAACATACGCAGGGATTTAAAAATTACACAGCAATTACGTGTTTCTTATTGCATATCTAATTTTCTTATATTTTCTTATGCATAATGATTAACATGACCTGATTAAACGGAACACATTGACAATCACTGATGGATTTATATTAACACGAATAGCAGGTCTTAATTTACAATTAAATCTGTTAACGCATTCATTTCATGTTTAATTTCTTCAAGTAATATTTGTTTTATATGCATATATTAGCATATCGAGTATAGCTGTTATAATGAGATTCAAACCTTCTAAATTATTTGCGTTAATATGTGGCCATAGTATAAATGTAAATTTGATTTACGATAATAAAATCTCGAAATATTCTTCAATACTTCGCAATGTGGTCAGGAAAGAAACAAATATGATTGTTGTTTGTTTAATGCAATATTCTCTCTCTTTATCACCGTAAAACATCCGGGTTTGTATATATATATATATATATATATATATATATATATATATATATATATATATATATATATATATATATATCCGAACTCGGTTTCGAAGCCCGAGTCTCTTGCTTACAAGGCGAGCACTCTGCAACCTGAGCAAACTCGTCCCGCACAGATCAAGAAAACCGCGGCGAAATCCGACTATGGAACGCACCTTCTTCGTTGCGAATAAGTAGCATGGTCATCCAACCTAGCTACAACCTGAGCGGATGTCTTACAAATAGGAACTTTATACTCACTAGGACGATGTCCATCCAAAAAGTTTATTTTCATAGCTTAACGTTCCACAGTCGGATTTCACCGCGTTTTACTTGATCTTTGTTAGTTAATACACTTTCTTTTCGCAGATGGCAGAGGGCGCGCCTTGTATGCAGGAGGCTCGAGTTTCGAATTCCGAGTTCGGATATGTCTAAATGATGAGCCTAAATGAGGACAACACTCGAGTCTTGGACTAGCGCTTTGTTTGTTGTCATGGATCTTGTGAGATGTTGTTTGGCTGTAGAAGTTATATATATATATATAAATAAATAGAGAGAGAGAGAGAGAAAGAGAGAGAGAGAGCTAGGAGAATAGAGTAAATTAAATTCTAGAAGAAGAGACTTATCGCGATAATATAAAGCTCAACAAATCTCATTGAAACTTATGCGGGAAACAATAATTTGAATTTGCAATTCTGTATCATTAACATTAATAACATACTTCACTGAACCTCCACATGGCGAAAACTTATTTCTCGCTAATCACGAGCCCCCAAAAAGTATGTCGTTTATATCTGGCTTGTTCATAAATAACTTATGCCAGTGGTCCATGCAGCTAGGGAATTCAGGACTATAATATTAACGTCTCCGACAGTCTCCTGACTTAGAGATTTGTATCTTCCGGGATATTGTTTACCGAACTCTCGGCTCTGCTGGTTAAACACATACATACATTACACCTTTGTGCCTCACTTTTGTATACATGCACCCTAGTTCTTTATCTATGACCCCATTTAATTAAATTTCTGTTTTTTTTTTTTAGTTTTTTTCATATTTTGCATTTTATTTTACTCTTCATTTTTTATTTCTCTATTTTTATTCGTTTATTTTTGTCCATTAATTTTATTTATTTATTTACTATTATTATCATTTTTGTTATTATTATTATTATTATTATTAGTAGTAGTAGCCTTCACTTCAACCCTCCTTCTTATACACCATTAAACAGGGCAACCCAAGGATTATTACTGAATATTATCTAATGTATTGTCATAGCCTTACAACTATCCACCCATAACCACGTCATAACTTACTCCTTTAACTCAACTGCACTCCAAAACTTCCTTTGAATCAATAAATTAAAACTCTAGTACACGCTCTATGTAATCCACTCCACAAATTTCATTAATTCTCATAACACTATAACCATAGTCTTCTTATAAGTAATTGTGGGATAACCGTTACATTCGTTCAATCTTACTTAAGTCATCACCATAATATTTCGTCTGAAATTATACACGGTCCCAATGTGATGTTGTCATCTTGGTTGCATCGATAAAAAAAACGCCCGTATAGATTCTATATATCTTACATGCGAATAAAATAGGATCACCGCCCATCGACCCCTACACCCCCCTTGAGTCTTAAAACATAAACTACCTACACTTTATATAATACGCTCCTCCTCTATCTAAGAATTCGATATAATCCCACCTAACAACATTAATATTTTCATTGATTTATTTCGTTCCTGACGTCGCATCACCATTATGTTACCTAGCATCTTCTCTTCTGGTCTGAGGAGAGGCATTAGGAATCGAAATGCCTTGGTATAAAGACTCCCCTCTATCCCCCAACTAAATGTGTGTATACGTTTATTAGATAAATTAACCATTCTATATTATTCAATATATAGTTTTGTGACTTCATTTTCCACTCTTATTGTTTCATATATATATATATATATATATATATATATATATATACATATATATATATATATTCCGTTACCTCTGCATTGTACCGCCTTCTACACATTCTATTTAACTACATACTATACAATGCTTCAAGCAACTACATCCACCTCTAATATATATATATATATATATATATATATATATATATATATATATATATATATATATATATATATATATATATATATATATATAACAGGTCATACGGTATTGCCCTTTCGCGGCATACGATTAAATATGACATTTTGATTAATATTCACTTCGGAAATTCTTTTTACACAAATAGGTCCACAATTACTTTTTATAGTGTGCAGCCATAAAACAAAAACTCATTTAGGCATACTTTACTATAATATATTTTTTCGAGTAAAGTAGCAATGCAAATATGTCTTTTTTTTTTTGTAACACTGTGACTTAGATAACTGCAGCCTAAGGTTTTTTTTAATCAAATATCGGGATGGTGTGAGTGTTACATATAGCCACAAATATCATTGTGGTCATCATCGTTCAGCAATAATACAAGAAAATATTCAGATATTATTTGACACGTGTTGAAATATCCTTCATAAAATCAATACGGCGTTTTATACAAGAAACTATCAGTTAAATGACAGTTAAATGGCGCTAATGATTCGTCATAAAGTCCTTAATTTATCGGATAACAAACTTCAGAGATTGAAGAGGCAAACCAATTGTAATAAAGCAGAACAAGAAGTATTTTGTAGAGATATCAGTGAAAGGGTGGGCAATTTCCATGCTGGGTTAGATTTTATTTTCTTTAGTAACGAGGTTCACTATCACTTAAGTGAGATTTTTTTCTCATGCGCTTTTTGTTATACCTGCGCAGCTGATGGAATCTTAAAACAGAAAAATATTACACACCATTAGGTCAAGTTCTAATCATTTTTTCCAATTTTATTTCAAATTAAACTCTACCGAACATATTGATTGCATAGTTGTTTATTTTTTATTATATGCTTCATTGATTCGACGCTGATTATAAGAAAATAAACTTTGTGAAAGTAAATTTATCACTTTTCACTTCCACTAGTTCTAGAAGGAGCCTGGCTATGTTTATTCTTTCTTTGGAAAAATTTTTACATCGAAAATCTAGAAAAACCCCTGCAACATAACTCTGCCTCTAACGGTCTTCATTGGTTTTCAATTCATTCCAAATTACATGTGTTGAAATTGCAGACGGGTATATCTTCTAGTTGAATCACAGACGCTGTCCGTTTCCAATATCCCTTGATTTTTCTGCATCTCGCCTCTTCACTTCGTTCTTGTGTCATAGATTACAGCATTTTGCTTAATCTTTTATGACTCGTTAACGACTTTTTACCTTTCTATACGCGTTATTTTATTTTTGCATCTGAATACATTATTACTATTTTCCTATTTTGTGGGTCATAATATTTTCTAAGTATACATTATTTTATTTCTTTTTTAATCATATTTTGTGTGTAAACTTTGTCACAATATTGTGTCGATTTTTCTAGCTGAAGCCCATAAAAACTTAATCATTCTGTTCGAACTATTTATCTCATCAGACCGATATATGTACTAATTTGTCGATTGAGTCCACAATCACTTACATCATTTGTCGTTTTATTTCATGGGTATTATATTATGTACCCGTATTTATCAACTGTTAGCAGGTCATGCACATTTTGTCTGAACATTCTGTTTCTTTTTATGTTTGGAACAAGACAAATGAATCGCTCAACAATATATATTAATCAAAAACATTAAAGTTTAGTAATTATCTTGACATTTTAAATTCGCAGTTTAGCAGTATTAAATACATTGACCATTAGTATATATCAGCTGGACGAAAACGTTTTTAACACCGCTTCTTGTCTTTGCTCACATCTTACGATTCCTCTTTCGTACTTGATAACAGAATAACCTAAATTTTTTGAAAGTAAACCAATGCGCAAGGTTATTCACTATGTTTTAGTAAATGACGCTATCCTTAAAAAGTGTCATGTCACCTGCATAATTATTTCAAACTTCATTCAGTACATTATAATAGGTTATTTACATCCTAAGAGTAATCACAAGTGAATCTAAAATATGCCTTATAACATCGCACAAAAATAATAATATGAACTTGATCAAAAGCATTAAAAACACTTTAACACTAATAAGATATTTACTGGATAATGAGGATTATGAGGGAATCTGTAAACATTTTTACAACTCTCAACTGTATTCATACTTTAAAAAATAAATGCATGCCGACATATGTTTAAGTAAAATGAATTTGCATGTAGTAATTCATCGATAATTATGAATTTTATTCTCTAATATTAAATAAATTATGTTATGAAGACGGACAATTCGGTCCATAGTTTAACCAATATCGTGAAATGCAAGTGATAAGACTGGTTATTTGTTTTCTTGCTTCTCCTTACACCTTGAAAGAACTTCGTGATAAAGCTACAAAAAATAACAAATAATTGCATCACTTATGTTCATGTGAGGATGTGTTCATATACGTACATTTACACATTTACTTGACTAATTTAAAGTTGTCCTTTTGTGAATTCCATACTTGAAATCGATAGCGCTGGTGTTGGACTTGCCAACGTCTTTTCAGGCAGAAGATATTTTATTGTACCTTTCATTTTATAAGAAAGAGAAAACTCGCACTTACTCTCAAAATGGCGAGCCGATATTGCTCTAATCAATTTCGATTTCATTTACATTATCTCCCATGACAGTTAGCAAGACTCAATTTATAACTTCTAAATTCCGAATGGAGAATCTTTCGTGTCTGTTTGTCTTCTGGATTTCCTCAATTTAGAAAAAGACTATTCACGAACCGCCCTATTCGCCTGCATGCAAATCCCTTGAAAGAATGAACTAATGCAGATTTAAACACAGACTAGCATCACCAACAATAATTGTTTTTCTCGCTGTCTTCTATTTATAGATATGAGTTTAATTAGTCTCTGTGACAAAACGTGTTAAATTTCTTGTTACATGAAAATAAAAACTGAAATACGTATATTATTAAATAATGCACACGTCCCGTAGAAGATTACTACATTGTATTAAGCTAATATCACACATAAAAGAAAATTAGAAATAATTTGTTATTGAATTTAATTATTATACAGAATATTTGATAAAAAATTGAAACTGTTGGGAAAATACAAGACAAAAATACATTTCTTTATCACTTTTTGGTGGATTTTAGTTGCAAACTGCCTCTAATAGAGAAAATATTGTCGAATATTGATCACCCGAAGAAGTCGTCATGAGTACTAATTATAGCCTTCAGCACAATGACCACTACGATGTCTGCATCCATACTAAATAACAACGTCACGTTTTCATATTCACTTTTCTTTACTATTCTTTTATATAAATTTAACATGTCATTGTATTTGTCATTGCTAAATATAATTCTGAAATAATATGATTTGGGTCTTGGTTTTGCGTCATTTTTATGCATTATTTTCCTCGTCTTTATGGCTCGTAAAGTTGAAATATAATTCTCGTAAATATTTATTGTTATTTAGCTTAAAATATCATAGTCGTATATTTTCTGACACATATTTTTGAAATATCATTTCCACTGTATTCTTGCACTTTTATCTTCAATATTATTTTCGTAAGTTTGTGTTGCACTTACGTTTGAATACGTTTAATTTTAGTGTAATTAATTTAAAAATATTATGTTTGTTAATGTTTCATATTTGAAGTCTGCACAATAATAATCAGCGGTGCTTGTTTTTGTTGAACAGTAATACTATCTTCATTAGTGTTTTTATTGAACAATAATATTATCTTCATTGTTGTTTTTTGCGGTTATGCTTGGAATATTATTGTTGTACGGCTCTTATTGAAATCTCATTGTCATTGGTTTTTGTTACGTTTCTATTAAACGATCTGTTTATACAAGTTCTCCCGTTTATACGACCCACCTTCCTTAACTTTCTATTTGTTCAATACTTACTGAAATCAATTTGGAATAACTCCATTATTGTTTTTACTTATACTTTTCGTTGGCCTTTTATTATCTCAAGTTCGAAAGGTGCGTTTCTTTCGTGGAGCTTATCGCCGAATTCTTCTCATTAGTCTCTGATGCTTTTAATTTCTAAATATAGTTTTTGTAGGTCTAGGCTGTGTTCTTATTTGCACAATGACTTTCGTTAATATTTATGGCGCTTACGTTTGAACTACCATTTTTGTTGGTTTTATTGCGCTTAAGCTTAAAATATCAATTTAATTTGTCTTAAACTCTACAATATTTAATTCACTGAGAGCCTACAGGTTTTAACGTGATTTTTTATGTATGATAGTGCTTGTATATGTACACATCAGAAATGCATGACATATAGGAAATTCAATGTATGAAATGCATTAAACCTATATTGCCTATTATCTATCCAGAAGGTAAATCGAAATTGATGATCCGTTTTTCTCCGTTGGATGAGGGAGGTTATCTAAGCTCGTAAGAGTTTCTCCAATCTACTAAAACCAGCTATGTATATATAGTTATAAATCATACGACAGAAACATAAGACTATTGTATATTTCCATAGACAACAAATAAAGTAAAGTTTTCAGTGCACTGCCGAAAACAGTTGTTGACTCAAAGCGATAACCTCCATTTTCATTTAAGTTTCACGCTTAATAAAATCATCAGATGAAAATTTAAAAATATTTATTATGAATTACAGCGTTCGGACAGTACACTATTTTAGAAAGAAAACTATAGTGTTGACACACATACGACTATGAACTTGTCTTTGTCTGTTAATACGTTATTAGCATATGTTTGGACATTTAATTTATTTTGATAATTCTTCAGATATAAAGCTACATATCGGTGTGATATGGGATATTTTCACGTTTTATTTAATATTTTTTTCATTTTTTTTTTGTGATTTCTGATAGTATTTAATTCATATATTTCCTGAGCATGTATAAACACTATATATATATATATATATATATGTGTGTGTGTGTGTGTGTGTGTTTGTGTGTGTGGGTGTGTGTGTGTGTGTGTGTGTGTGTGTGTGTGTGTGTGTATGTTATAAAGTAGACACATTAAAATATATCTTTGTCATTAGAGGGATTAACAATTTAAGAAAATGTTAGAAAATTTTATCAGTTACTTTTTCCAGAATTTATCAGAAAAAAATTAAAACACAATAAGGAACAAAGATTTTATATAAAATTTAAATATTTAAACAATCTGGATTTCTCGTATGTAAACCCCGGCCTTGTTATACTGCGTCCTGTGAAAACCACTAGGTCATAATCAGAAAAGTTCTGGTAACCACGAGATGTCAGCAGTCTTATGTGAATCGATATTTTAATCTTAGTATCGCCTGAAGATTGTACCATTGAGTTATAAATACTGTCACTTGGAATTAATTATTACTTATCAATTGTATCTCCTGGGTTCCGGAATTTGCAAAAGACATCTGCCTTGTTATCGGTGACAGAACGAGAACAGACTACCTCATGTGGATGAGAAATAGGTTTTCGTTCTAGATTTCGCAAATATTTACGAGTTAATATAAAGATTTCCGCGTTCAACAAGACAAAAATATCAGATGTTAAATTTGGCTAAAATATGAGAACATTCATAGCGAATAATTCAAATAGCAGGCTTTACCCATCTTTATCTTTATAATTTGAAATTATAAAACGCTAAGACTAAACATTTAACATATATACGTGCATAAGCTCTGAATTACGTTACCTAATATGCACGGTTATAACCAGTTCGATTTAATATATTACAACAGTAATTCAGCACGTGGTTTAGAAAAATATAGATATGACCTACGGAGTTTAGGTGATAGCTTTAAAACTACCTCCGTATGATTAGAACCTACACTCTATGACTGATTTACAATGACAGTGTAAGAATTCAATATCATTTTTTAAAATTATAATACATATATTCCGAAATCTAAATCTAAATTTGAATACAGAAAATATGTTTTATGCCTTACCTAAATATTTACAGGAAAAGACAGTCTGTATCATTCGCAGTTGCTTGTGTAATGGGATGATTTGCGCCTAAATATCCACGTGTTCTAAACAGCTAGCCTATATGCATGTGTGTTTGTACGTGTTAGGGAAAAATTTAAGAAAATATATTATAACATATTGAAGTCATTTGTTGTTTTACTCCAAGAATACCGTTATTACAAAATAAGGGATCTATGCATGCTAACACTTTTATATTAGTCGAATATAATATTGGAATCCGCGTCGTATTAAACGCACAAAATGAGTTGTTTGATTCATAAGCATGATTAAACAAGGTATATGATTTTTAAAATCAAAAGACGTTATATAGATACATAAGCGTTATAGATAATAAAGGCAGAATCTTTTATTAGAATTATATTTAAGTGTGGAAGGTATGCAGTTTGCACTGTCTTGATAGCGCCGTCCTAAGAGGCCCTCTAACATTTGCTGCACTATGTGTTGTCCGGTGAAAGTATGAGACTTGCTTAAAACAGCTTAAAAACGGTAAGCATAAAAGCATCAAAGAATCCGCAAGAATCAATATGCAGGCTACAATGGCGCAGGGTACCAGTTAAACAAGTCGCTAAGTTCAATGTTGAATGTGCACTGTTGAACTACAAAGTCGAGTGCAAAAGACTGAAATCAAGAAGGAAAATTAAAATTAAGATCATATTCAGAATACTACGAACAGATGTGTGTTCTATACTTTTTATATTATATTGAGTGTTGCCTATCACCCACGAGCAGGAGGAGGAGACCGGAGGCAACTGGGTGTGATTCCTTGAGAGGGTTTTGAAGATATCCTGGACAGAAAAGAAAAAAAGATATGCTAGAATGGCAAACACTGAAAAGTCTCTAATAAGAACAGTCTGAAAAAGAGAAGGCATGTTCATGCGCAGCATCTACAGAAAAATTGAACAGATTATTGGACGTGAGGAATCAAGTATAGAAAAAAAAGTATGATAGCGAAAGCAATGCGTGGACAGTCTGAACTATTGGACAATATAAAAAGTAATGAATAACAGAAAATTCACAAATGCCTCAATAGAATGAGAGATAAATGGAGAGCTAGAGCCATTAATGTTTATACAATGCATGGCACCACTTGGATGAGTGAATGAATATATTTCGCTATGTCACGCTAAGCTGAATGGCATAATAGTATATTTATTTTAGTCAGTTATCTTATGCCTAATACTTAAAGACAAATTAGTATGGAGATGTTTTTTTACATCATTAATGGAATATTTCTGTACAGGGCCAACAGAACACCTGTACATTTTTTTTTCTATTTTGGACTCTATCCGGATATCGATTGCAATCATCCCGGCTGAAGAATATTATCTACACGCTGTGTTGTAAGTTTGTTAAATAGAAAGGCTAACGGGTATTACTCCCCGCCAAATACTAACGGGGAAGTGTACAAGGTAGAAGCGTCCATATCCTTAAGGTAATATATATAACAGCTTTTTTTTATAAATAGTAACAACGCCTAGTATTACCAAGTGGTCTCGTATAAAGTACTGAGAAGGTTCAATACCTTTTAACATTGGTGATCCAAAGAGAATCGATGTGTCGACAAGATAATTTCTCATAATTTATATTTAATCCAAGCTAATACTATTCGTAAACTTGATTCATGTCTCTTTCCATGCGAATGTAATTTGTAGTTCAATCGTTTCAATCCCAAAAATATATATATAACAAAATCGTCGGATCCTTCTATCGATACAGTAGATATCTTACTGCTGATGCAATTATCTATCTATATAAGAGCCAGATACGTCCAAAGATGGAATATTATTGCCACATATGGGCATCAGCTGCTAGAAAAGACTTGCCCTGTCTTGATAAGGTTCAAAATAGACTTCGTGGCCCGGTGGGAGATGATCTTTTCTCTTCGCTGCAACCTCTATCTCACAGAAGAGATGCTGTGAGTTTATCTCTGCTTTATCGTTATTTTCATGGAAAGTGTTCGACTAAGCTTCAATCTATGGTCCCCCCTCGCCAAACTTTCACAAGAAACACTCGTCTAGCTGAAAACACTATCAATAATTCCCCCCCACTCTTTATCTGTGCCTAAACCTAAACATAGCTTCCATGATCAAAGCTTCTTTCTTAGAACTGCAGGCCTGTGAAATTGTCTTTCGTCTCCCTGCTTTCCAGCTGTCTATAATATGGTTGTCTTCAAGTCCAACGTGAACAAATTTCTGATGAGCCGTTCCACTTAAGTTAACAAATTTACCAAACTTCCATTACTATTGAATACTATATTGTCCTTTTCACTACTGTACAGTCTTTAACACTTATCCTTGAGTAGCCTATCGGCCTTGATAAGTGGTGACGTCTCTGTAAACAAAAATAACCGGATTAACTAATACGTACTGTGAGTCAAACCCCATAAAAACAGACGGTCGAAATCGACACTAAAAAAACGTCATAGAGAAAATAGCTGGCTTGTAAATAAGGGAAAATGATAGTTTAAAAAACATGCGCTCCTAAAGCCCTGCTGTTTTCGATGAAAATAATAATTTATTTATTTTTGATACGCAAGATAATTATATATTTACATTGCTTCAGTGTTTAAAATACAATCAACACATTACATCAGAAAAAATATTTTATATACGGATATATATATATATATATATATATATATTCATATAGATATACGTGTGTTTGTAGGCGTTATTCATTTATATCATCAGGCGTTATATATATATATATACATATATATATATACCTACATATATATATATATATATATATACACACATATATATATACATGGATTATTGTATGTTAGCTATTTATGGATTATTACATATTAACTTTCGATTTCAATATATGCATATATTCATAAATATATATGTTTAGATATATATTTATATATATATATATATATATATAGATAGATAGATGATAGCAAACTACACCCACCTTTTATATATATATATATATATATATATATATATATATTTGCTTACTTATTTTTGCGAGATAATTCCAATAAAGTGCTCGATTACAAAGAAAAAATTTGAATATAAGAGCTCAACAATTATTTATTTAAAACTGTACATAAGGTCAAAAAACATTGGTACCGTCGGTTTTAATGAAACTGACGGTACCAATATCTTTCCGGCCTTCTGTACAGTTTTAAATATATATATATATATATATATATATATATATGCATATATATATATATATATATATGCATACATGTATACTTAATGTATATTTGGGTTTATCCCATGCAATTGCCTCATAGTTTTTATCTCGACAATATAATTTAAAATACGGCATATCAAGATTTATAATCGATATCGCATGTCGATTATTGTATTTCAGCTGCACCTACTTCATTTACTTAATTTTAAATTATATTTACTGTTAAATGGAAAATAAATCTGTTATTTTTGTTTAATTACGTTGAATTTCCAAAATAATAATAATAATATTATTATTATTAGTATTATTATTATTATTATTATTATTATTATTATTATTATTATTATTATTATTATTATTATAATAATAATAATAATAATAATAATAATAATAATAATAATAATAATAATAATAATAATAATAATAATAATAATAATAATAATAATAATAATAGCAGCAGCAGCAGCAAAATGTCATTATTTTTCAATCCCGGAGTGTTTGCTTTTCAACCTTTCATACACTCATAAATGATGCATTGAA
The DNA here is from genome assembly GCF_053919585.1 of Euprymna scolopes. NCBI lineage: Eukaryota > Metazoa > Mollusca > Cephalopoda > Sepiida > Sepiolidae > Euprymna > Euprymna scolopes. Next base: position 119,759,794 of record NC_136486.1, on the reverse strand, counting down.
ATCTTGATTAAGATAAATAATGGAAATAAAAGCATAAATAAATACGTAATATAAGGTGTGTGTAAAAATATTGTCGTTTTCATATAGAGAGTTGAACGAAAAAAAAACGACATTATTTTAGCACACCGGAAAACACAGTTTCAGAATTAAACGTGTACACAAACATAACGTAAAGTTCCTTTCAAGAATATGTTGGATTGGCTAAACCATTCGTTTATTCAGATATGGAGATTTGTGGTGGTAAAAGTTTCAAAACCGAATGAGGTCAAACCAACAAACATATAGACAAATCTTCACACACATGATATATTCACATCAAAATATTACTTTATAGTCATAGTAAAATAAAATGTTTACATATAAGAATAAGTAAGCTTTATTTCACTAATGGCAAAATAAAAACGAACACTAGCACAGCATTGACATTTTCAACGCATTGTTTCGGAACGAAGAGAAAATTTTAATATTTCCTTGTCATTTGTTATAACGGAAAGATTAAGGCGAATTATAGAACTTCGCAGATGACAAGTCGATTATTTCCTATATTGATTAACAAAGCTCCTCTCTCCTCTACTTCCAAGATTACCAGTATTTGTGCAAGACAAAAATGAAAACAAATGCTTCATGTATTTTCAAGATGCAAGAATTCCCCCAAGGCTGTGTCTTCTCGGATTCAAGCTGGAAAGGCATGGCTTTGCTAAAATAAAACGGTTATTGATCAAATTTAACATGTTTTATTTCTGTCTGAATGTTTCTTCCGCTCTCTTATAGTGAAAATAAAATTTACCTCACATATATACATTATGAATACCCACACGCACACACATATATGTATATATATATATATGTGTGTGTGTGTGTGTGTGGGTGTGTGTTCGTGCGTGTGTTCGTGTGTGTGTATGCATGTATATATTATACAATGGCGCCAAAAAGGAAACAAATTAAAGCTAAATTAAAAGTAACTGTTTAAACAACTTAAACCTCAATTTACTTGGCTTTTATTTCTCTATAAGGTTACCTGTTCATATTTGATTATTTGACTATTAATTGAAGCATTCTATTGGTCACGTCAATATGAAAAAAAAAGTTTTAAATTTGTAAGGCAAAAAGAAACTCCGCCGCGACAAATGAGCTAAAACCCGACTTAAAATATTCATTCTTTAGCATCCCTAATCGAAAAAATATCCACCTTTTAGAACCCTTAATCGTAATTCTTGTGGTTCCCGTGGTTATCCAATGAAGCATTTAGTCAATATATACTTCGAGTCTCTCGTTGTGATTGTAAGGAACTCATTAATTTCGGCCTTTCTGTTTTATCTAATTGAGAAATCGGCCAAAGATTGAAATCTGATGAGAAACCGGTACTTATGATTGTGTTAAAGCAGCAAACCACCGGCTATGTTCGTAATGCCCTTATTTTTAGTCGTATCTGAATAACTTCTTCCAGGGAAGACAATTTAATCTAGATTCACAGCCCCGGAAACTGCTTGAAACGGCTCCAAAAAGGAAAAAAAAACAGTATAATTTTGTTAAATCGTGCTCCCTCTCAAGAGTAAAGAACAGATTGAAAGAATTTCATTTATCATGCTGTGTTCCAAGACGTAAGCAAATCATATTTTGTAAAAAAGAGAAAGCGTTGTATGGACATCGTAAAGTGCATAAAGATCAGGACTCTTCATAATGGTCGAAAGTGATTTTAGCGAGGAAAGCAAGTTCAACAGGCTAGGGAGTGATGATAGGCAGTTGGTCCGTCGAAGGAAGGACGACGAATTTAATCCTACGTGCACAGTTTTAACGCTACAGGATGGTCGATGTGCAGTTATGTTGTGAGGCATTATTAGTGCCAATGGTCAATGGCATTTAGGTCACTTGAAAGATTGAATTACTTCAACCAACTCCATTAATATGTTGACTAAGCATTTTGTACTCTACTTTGGCCAAAATATGGATGGTAATTTTATCTCTATTCAGGATAATTCTCCCATTCACACAGCTGGCAATGTCAAGGTATTACTTAAAGAGCTTGAAATTCCGTGTTTGGATTTTCCTGCACTATCTCCAGACCTCAATCTTATCGAAAACGTATAGCATTACATCAAGCAACGAATACCGATGATAAAATTTCAAATCTGGAAGAACTTTGGACAAAAACTAAAGAGAAGCGGGATACCCTTTCACTAGCGTACTGCCGGAGACTAATTCCAGAGAATGGTCCAAAATTTTCAAAATGTAAAAGTTTAGAAGGGCTACGCTATTAAATATTAACTAGTTGCATTCGTGTTTTATAAAAAAAAAATTGAAGTTACATTTAAATAAAACGTTTCCATTGTGCGGAGTTTCTTTTTGCCTTCTTGATTTAAAGTTATTTTTTTCATTTATACTTCTATTAAAAGTCAAATATGAGCAGGTAAACTTTAAGATTGAGAAAAGACAAATAAGATGGGGCTAACTCGTTTAAACATTTACATTCAACTTAGCTTAATTTTGTGGTTTTGGAAAAAATGAAAAGCGCGGATTTCTTTTCGGCGGCAATGTATGCAGACTTTTTTCTTAGTAAATTTAGGCATCAACTATTCACGTAGATATATTTCATTGCATGATTGATATAGTTGACTTTTTTGTTATTTTGATATTATTTTGAAGGTACTAATTTCCTCTCAAGATTAATCAACTTTTGTTTTACCGCAGTTTTAAATCATACGGAATAGATGGTAAAATATGCGTTTCGAATAAAACAGAGTACACACACACACACACACACACACACACACACACACATATATATATATATATATATATATATATATACAGGGGGTAGCAAAAGTATTTGGTACATTTGTTTTCCTCGTAGTTCTCGAGAAATATCAACTTAATTTGAATGAAATTTACACTAAATTTGTGAACAGTTATTACACACCTAAAAATAAAATAAAAGGAAATAAATACATACTTAGTTGACAAATATTCATGAAGACAAAAATCAAAAGCAGTGAAATTTCATCCTTATGCAGTCATTTAACCTTGCTACAATATTTACACAAATTTGAAATTTCATTCTTAAGCAGTCATTTAAGCTTGCTACAATATTTCACACAATCGGAAGGCATTCTATGGATTTGGCGTGTTATAGGTCAGTTGATGCCAACTCTCATACGCTGTGCAGGTTGTCTCTATTATTAATGCTTTAAAATCATAAAAACAAAGGAAGTGATTGAAGATATGCGCCAAGAAATCATAGCAAGGCATGAAAATAGGAAAGAGGTACAGGAAAATAGCTTCAGAACTAAATTTTGTGGTGTGTATATTTGTAGGTGTGAGAAAGTGAAAAACTAAAAATCAATTAAGAAGTGGTTGCCCACGTAAATTAAATGATGTTATCGCTCGTTACATTGGTCGTAACGTGAAGAAAGACCCATTTCTGACTCGTTCAGAAATTCAGAAGAATGTCCAGAAAGCAGGTATTGAAGTGAGCAAGGAGACAATCAAGACATCATTACATCGTACAGGCCTGTATTCGAGATCACCGAGAAAATCTCCATTGTTCAGTCCGAGATATGCGAAAGATCATTTGAAATTTGTTTATAAATATCAATGTGAATCGGATAACCTCTAGAAAAAAGTTATTTCGTCAGAGGAAAATAAAATTGGGCTTTTCGGAAGAACCATGTTCACTCGTGTATGGAGGAAAAAGAGCACAGAGTTTAACCCATCTAATACCATACCCATATGTAAAATTTGGTGATGGAAGTGTGATTATTCGTGGCTTCTTTTCTGCAAATACAATTGGAGGAATTTTAAACATAGAGGGGAAAACAAATGCTGCAAAATACACAAGATCTTCTCAATGCATCAGTTAAAGAGTGTTGCAGATTTAGGATTGGGCCGTGATTTAAAATAACTATGAAATAGTTTAAGAATAATGGGATTAGTGTTCTCCAGTAGCCTAGAAATTAACCCGACTTAAATCTCATAGAAAATCTGTGGAAACCTTTGAAGTTAAGGGGCAGGTAAAATTGGCCAATAATATCAACGAATTTAAGAAAGTTTGCGAAGAAGAATGGCTGAAACTACCAGCAAGTGTTTGTAAGAAACTACCAGGAAGTTATGGAGAAATGGAGGATGTAAGGAAACACAGAGGATATACAACTAAATATAAGTAAACGTGTTTAATAAATTGGCATGTGGGTAACTTGATATTTCGACGAAATGTATGTAAATTTCCGTTTTATTTTTAAAAAGATAATATCTCTTCAGAGATAGAGTATAAATTTTATCTAAATAAACTTGATATTTTTTTAGTAACACGAAAAAAAAACAATGTACAAAATACTTTTGTTAACCACTATCTCTCTCTCTCTCTCTCTCTCTCTCTATATATATATATATATATATATATATATATATATATATATATATATATATATATATAAAGAGAGAGAGAGAGAGAGAGAGACTTATTATTCTGAATTTTACTGGGGTTATATAATTGAAAATTCAGTAATCGTACATATACCAATAAGTTTTAAGCCAAAATAGAGATGACTTAAACTGTAAGCTAATAAATTATCATATTTCATAATTGCGGATTCATATATTGTTTTAACAAAAACCAAATAAACCAGAAAAATCTTTGAAAAAAACTTTGCAAGAATGAGTTATAGGTAAAATATTTGTTTTCTTTCCCTTATGAGGGAAATGGTTTCCATAATATTTTATTCGTAAAGAGTTTTTATCCAATAAGTCTGAAGAAAAGCTGTTCTTGTGAAAATTTTCAAAGGAAATAATGTTTGAATTTGTCCGAACAGTCTTGAAACAATTGTAACTAACGATGCAATACACTATTTCTTGCCACCAATCAATTCCTTGATGTCTTGGTTTGGTTAAAACAATATATATATATATATATATATATATATATATATATATATATATATATATATATATATATATATATGATTACTTCATTTAATCACATAAATGAATAAACAAAAGTAGACTTTTATGTGTAATCTTTCAGTATTTATTTCAACAGTACTCAATACATCGGTAGAGCTAGGTAGTAATTTATAAAAAATATATATGGCAATTAAGGTACACAGAATATTCCGCGTTTCATCTCTTCATTTCTGATGCCTGACGAATACAAGCGTGGATGAAACGCGGAATAATCTGTGTAGCTTAATTAATATATATATTTTTATAGCTTACTGTATGTATATATATATATATATACACATATATATATATATATACATATATATAGATAGATATATTATTTACTATAATAATTATTAAATATCTACAGACACTAGTGTGTCATCCTTTCGGAAATCATCAGTGCACGGTGCCATGATCAACGTCAGTCGAAAGATTCGAACCCCGGCGTCAGCGGCTTCATTAGCAAGGATACGAACCATTAGGATACCGTCAGTCGCGAGGGATGCAGTTGAATTTTAAGATTTATTCTTATTAAATGCTTGAGACGTCAGTCAGAGTGATCTATTCATAATATGACGAGCCACGCATATAAGCTAAGTTGATCGACTTTATTACAACTGAAAGTGCTCAACAATAAGAAACAAGTTTCTTAAAGGGGCTGGCATTATTATTTACTATAATAATTATTGAATACCTACAGACACCAGTGTTTCATCCTTTCGAGAATTATCATATATATATATATATATATATATATATATATATATATATATATATATATATATATATATATATATATAGTGCCGCCAAAATGTTCACATTGTAATTTAAAAAAAAAACTGCAAATTTAAGCTGAATTAAATGTAACTGTTTAAACAACGTATACCTAATTTGATTCACTTCTTATGTCTATATAATTTAACCTGTTTATATTTGACTTTTAATTGAAGTATTTGAGTGTTTACATCAACTCCAAAAATTATCTTTAAATCGAGAAGGTAAATAGAAACTCTGCACAATGAAAAATTGTTATTTAAATGTAACTTTAACAGCAGGAATAAAATGAACTCATTGATTGTGTATATATGGTTGGATATTTATACCAACACAAACACATAGAAACACACAAACACACACGCATATAAAGCTTTATCACTATACAATACATTAAGTTAACAAATTACTGTTGAAATTTAATTGATATTATACAAAAATTGCATATAGATTACCTAATCGTTTTTAATTGCATCTTCATTAAGTTTATAAAGGTTACATATGTGCAAATAAAGAATTAGCATGATGACATTAGTACGAATAACTATATTGTATGATATATGATTTACTCCTGATATGAAATGGAACGCGTTGCAAATGAAGCTGCAACATTGTTGGATAGTTCTACCGCTCTAGTATATATCTCACTGCAAATGCAATTCTCTACCTGTATTAGAGCCACGTATGTGTAAGGATGGATTAGTGTTGCCACGTTTATGCAGGGGCTGCTAAAAGCACTTAACCTGCCTTGACAGAGTTCAGAATAGATCCATAGCCTAGTGGGGGATGTCGTTTCAATCATGTCTCTGTTTTTTAGTTATTAACATGGAAGCTGTCTGTCTGAGCTCCAATTCATGCCCACCCCTTAATCTGACTTTCTAGCTGAATTCACTATCAATAATCTCTCTCACTCTTTTTCTGTGCGTAAACATAACCGTAGATTCCACGAACACAGTCTTTTTATTAGATTTGCATGTGTGGGGGACTCTGATGCGTCTTTTTTGCGTTCTAACCGACTACTATCGTGTCTATTTCAAGTTAATGCGAATAAGTTCTTGATCAGCAATCCCCTTAAATAATCTAATCGACCAACTTACCACTACTAAGACTTACTACATTTTCACATTGATTACTGTACACTTATTAACATTTTCGTGATGTGGTGTGTTGCACACAGGGCCTTTGAGCGTGTAGTGTTGTAGCTTAGTGAATGTGTAGAGTGCTTAGCTGCTTGGCTTTCAGGTGCTTTGCTCCTCTTGCTTCCAGCTGTAACCGCCACCTATACTCGCAAGAGTGAAGGGGAGGCAGTTTAGTAAGCCCTGCCCACTGGTGGTTAGAGCGTCTCACTGGTCAAGACTCGCATGCCACCTCCTCGTGGTACATCACGGTTTAACTGGGTACCTTGCGGCCCCAGGCTAAGTGTATGTGGGATCTCGGAGTAGTCTGGAGCCCCAGAGGTGTTGAGTGCATGGCCCTCCGGTGTGAGGACACGCCCTGGCTTACACCAATCCAGACCCCAGCTATGTGGTCAAATAGCAAAATGTCATCTCGGCAGCAGGAGTTGGCAGTCATGGTATGAGCGCAGCTGATATATTTTTCAACCACCGGTCTCCCATGGCGGATCACTGAGCGGATGAATCAAGAACGATCAACGGTCAGGGATCAACACCCAGTTAGCGGGTACTGCGGGGCAACCTACCACTGCTCCAGCTGTCGCACTCCTGTGCTCCGCTGGGGTCCGCAATGTTGGGTCCAGAGGTGGATGTTCTGTTCTGGGCACGCACTCATCCACTACTTCCCTGCCCCGGCGCTTGACGTTTCAGGCAACTACAAGGATGTCCTGAAACGTGACCTCCAGGTCTTCGGCATCCCTCACAACGCTTGGGAAACCTCTGCCGGCAACCGAGCAAAGTGGCAAGCTGCTATAAGATCTGGTGCCAAAAGATCCTGCCAGCAATACACAGACTTCCTGAACTGTAGAAGACTGAAGCGCCTTGCCAATCGTCGTCCTCGACGTTAAGGGCCTATGGATGGATGGTATTAACATTTATCCTTGAGTTACCTGAAGGTTTTGATGAGTGGTGTTCCTTTGTAAAATATAAACCGGTCATTATTGTCTGCTCTACTAAATGGCCCGCGTGGATGAGTCTGGGAAAACAACGCATGTACTTCTTCGCAGTAACTTAGTTTACAATACATTGAATCTACATTGCACTATACAGTTTATTTTGTTGATTTTATAAAATTAGTATCATATAATTTTCTGACTTCTATTTTAAATACCGAATATATAAATATTATAGTCTAACTGTGTTCTAAAACCGAAACTTTCATATTCGATGGGTACCTGTCCTGATAAATATCCTAGTGAATTTACGGAACCAACTGCTTGATAAGGACTTGCCATGTAAGGCTGTGTAATAGTATTATCCATAAATGTATATGTTTTTATTTTCTTCTATCCTTTTTCTTCTACGTGTTCCTTTTTCTTTTGACCTGTATTAAGTGTGTTTAGCTATTTTTTTAAATATCATCTGACTAACTTCCTGATTTTTTTTTGGAAAACTTCTTTACACATTTTATTACAGACTCTGCTTTTGTATAAGTAACACCCCCTACAAGAGGTTTACAGCTAACTGTAACTGGCTGACCAAAACATGAACATAAATGTTTAGCGACATACAAATGCTTATGTCAAACAAGTAAATAGCATACACACACACAGACATATATATATATATTATATAAACACACATGCACACACACATACACACACATATATATATATATAGAGATAAAGATAGAGAATAAAAAGGAGACATAGATAGAATAATAAAAACAGAAAGAAAAAGAGTTAGAGAAGAAAGAATTTTTTAGATAAATTATTGGCATGAAATAATTAAAGTACTACGTTTTTGTATTGCTTCGCTGTTTTAGTATTACATCACGAAATAACGTTTCTCAATCTTATAGATGAAGATTAGTTATTCTCAATTTCTTTGACTTAGCAGAGTACTGTTCTCAATTTGAGAGTAATTTTACAACGTTTCGGTCGATGTAATCTCTTATCTTCTTCAGGTGTAAATTAGATTGTTTACGAACCCACCCATGTGTTCGACACTGACGGCCAGTATGACAGTGTATTTAACCTTTTTCTTACAAGTTTTCTAGAGCTATGACCATTCCCTCTACTGTCCTCACTGGAGTCTTTCGACTTATCGGTTGTCTCAGTTAAAATAAAAACAAAATGTAGCAAGTTCTAAGATGTACCTCGCCATCGTACAATATATCGATACCCTAGTAGTATCTATGTTGGCTGTGGCAAGCAGATTCAAGGGTCAAAGAATTATTATTATTATTATTATTATTATTATTATTATCATCATCATGATCATCATCATCATAATTATTATTATTATTATTGTTCTTGTTGTTCTTGTTGTTTTTGTTGTTATTATTATTGGATTCGAGCGACGGCGGGTTTGCTGGATCAATTATTTTGATTACAAAAAAAATACTTAAATTGGGGAAAAAGATTAACATATAATATAATAATATCGCAAAAGAAATGTGAAAATAGAAAATAGATATAAACATGATTGTTGGTTCGAATAAACAAATTGCTTGATTGGGGTTACATCAGCTGTTGTTTTGAGACACGTAATGAGACAAGTGATAACATGTATATTTGGGTATATTCTAGCAAGTCGTTAGCTGGGCATCAGAGGGAACGGACGACTCAAGAGGCGAGTTGGCCTCCATGATGCAAGGAGTGGCGTCATTTCAGAGTGCCAAGATGTACAAACGTGTAAGATACCGGGCGGATCATGAAAATAAATGTTTGTAAATAATTCAGGTATGTGTTGTGTTATTTACATCTGTTAAAAAGCACTGTTTGTCTAAACAGTTTCGATACGTTCACGTCAATCGTTTCCTATAAGAACTGTAGTATAAATGTTAAAATATACACACTAGACGATCAACTACATGATACGACGTGTATACATCCACGCATTTACACGTACATGAATATACAGATAAAATATAAAGTCAATTATTCAACATGTACGTCGTTATAAAACATATTCATACACACAACGTAACAATAGTTAATCGTTGTATACCGCTTTGTGCCCTTCAATAATTCTATCACAAACAAAGCAGCTAGTCGTTGTTCTCTCCAGGATGTTCTTCTGTAATTGCGCACAGAAAACACTATTTTCAGTGAAATAGATGCACTGAGACTAAAGTCACTTTTAAAACGATCATCAACCACTGCAAAAGAACGCGGGGAGTTGTATGCTCAGTCCGTCAAGTCCAACGTTGCTGAGAAGCAACTTAGCTCTCATCCGTTTTGACGAATAAAAACAATGATCATTAAGTGAAGCGCGTCCTTTAGCGCAATCATCATCTATGAACCTCAGTAAATCTTATCAGCATCGGATAACGCAAAAATCTTCGCAAATTTGCAGCAAATTCTACGCTATGTGATTAGGGTTGCTTACCCGTATGTCTTTCTATGTATGAAATATACAAGTATGAAGTATGCGACATACAAATGTTACAAACAATTACGAAAATGTTTAAGAAAAATTCTTAAACCATTTTATCATGAGAAATTGGTCTACATGATTGGAAATTCAATATGAGTGATCACTATTATTTGGCATTCATTGTATAAGATCTTTATGGTATATATATATATATATATATATATATATATATATATATATATATATATATAAATATATATATATATGTGTGTGTGGGTGTGGGTGTGGGTGTGTGTGGGGGTGGGGGTATTTGAGGGTGGATTCGGAAGAAAAAATGTCAGATCAATTCCTACTGAAACTCGTCGGAATAACATTATTTAGTCATTTATTATGCAAATTCAGTAAATATCATTCTACACGATAAATCATTACGCATCATGCAAGAATAAAAAAAAATATGGAGATACTATTTTAAAAGATTTCCATTCAAAATAATTTCCGACCCTGAAATATTTCATATTAAGATAACATTAAAGGAAGAACATGAGATATCTGTGATTTCAACGACGCCATAATTAGTGAATGAAGCCAGCACATGCATGACCAGCTTTTTAAACTGTAGCTAATTATATAGAATATTAGAGACAATCATATCAGACAATGGTCTTAAATATATTTCAATAAATGTCATTATCTTTACATCTGATCTGCAATTGTTATCACTTACATATGAACCCAGACACACAGCCGAGAAACGGAGAGTTTTAACGAGCATTACGTCTTAAAACTTAATTGGCAAATTAATTCATCCATATTGTAGCACTATCCTGCAAACAATAAGACCGCTGCATGTTAATGAATAGAAAACAAAACAAACGTATAACAAAGATTCATCCAATAATCATAGAAAAGAAGATATTCAATTAACAACTAACCAAAGTAAAACCATAGGGCAAGATACGTGTGCATCTATAATAGGTTTCCATAACAACGTCAGTTCTAGTTAAATAGATTCAGGGCGGCATCAGCACATCCAAGGCAGCATGTGTCTATGAGACAGAGAAACCAAACTCTTATGTGTCTCAATCTCAAATATGATGTATAGGTTACCGCGTCCCTCCTATAAGAATGTATGTATAGCTGCGGTGGTGATATCGATATTTCTTACAAACATATAACCGGTAAGGTTTGGAAGTATTATCAATGGCAATATATTATAATTAAAAAATTATAAATTTACTGTTAAATAAATTAATATATTATAAAGTTTAATACACGGAAATCTTTTCAGGTGGCTGATTCGGTCACCCGAAGGATTATCCGTGTATTACACTTTTACACTAATGCCGTTGTGATTCATTCACCAATTTTGAACAGTGCTAAAGGTTCTAGTGATTTGACAGTACAAGGCATCATAGCTGACAATTAAGTATTTTTTTTATAATATATCGTTTCGATATGGGTTAAAACAGAACAGAAAAATAAGAGCAATAAAGGAGCAGTTTCGTAAATTGTGTAGGTATTAACAATTCTAAAACACGAAATTTCAGCTATTAAATATTCAGATCCTGGAAGTCCTGTGTATTAATACTCGTATAAATTGGTAAAAAGAAACGACAGTTTCCTGGACGAGATAAAATGTAACTTATAAACCGTTTGAAGAAGTTAGATCTATTATGATATGGCGGATGACGCATCGTAGATTAGATTGAATACGCGATAACACCATTTCCAGGCAAGAATAAAAACACTTGTATTCTTGTTAAAATGATAATAACATTTTTGTGGTTTATTCCGTTGTACTATTGATATATTCTTTTCTTTGTTCTGCGTGACACCAGAGAAAAGAGATATGCTAAATCAAGCACTTCAACAAAAAAAGATTTAAGACAGCAACAACATAGCAAAGTTAACATTTCTTATAACTCGATTTTAAAACATTGCCTTGCCATCTCCATCAACGGATTACAATTCAGTTTGTTTATTTCGTTTCTTCAGTTGTGAAACTTTCAACTTTGATTTTAACTCCTTCATACATCATTGAAATTGTCAGTTTTTTTTTGTTGCCGCACGGAATAGAGTAAATCAATAACTCCGAAGAAAAACAGACATACACTTATAAATATATGAACATGTATATACATATATATATATATATATATATATATATATATATATATATTAATATATATATATACATATGTAAATATATATATACACACACACACACACACACACATATATATATATATATATATATATATATATATATATATATATATATATGTATAGATGTACTCATAAGTAAGTGTTTTTCAAATTGTTTTATGAATATTTTATCCCATGTCGTCAGAGAACGCGTTTCTCTGTTCTTATATATTGCGGCTTTTCTAATGGAAAGACAACAGAAAAATTGTTTGATTATTGCTTTATTTTTTATTGCTCTACTTCAAAAATATTTCTAACTTTGAAAACTTATGATCAATTAAAATCAATTTTATACTTTTATGTTTTATAGAATTCATAATACCGATCGAAACATCTATATCTACAGAAACCGGAATACGATAAATGTTATGCGTGCTACAACGTTACTTTTTTATGTTTATTGACTTAAAAAAAAAAAAGCAGTTCTCTTTTTTTCTGCTAAAGACGCGGTTATCATGATAGGGCATTTTATTGGGGTTTTATTTATTAAAGTCCTGTGAAATTTGAAAATATATTATTTTTTCTCTCCCCACTGTTTTCTCGGTCTCTCTCTTTCTCTCTCTTTTTCTCTCTCTCCCCCTCTCTCTCTCGCTCTCTTTCTCTCTCTCTCTTTATATATATATATATATATATATATATATATATATATATATATATATATATATATTTATATATATATATGCATTAGTTTTTTATAAGATATTCGGGTGTGGTTTACGCGGGAAAAACGTGGGGTGGTGGGGTGTATGTTTTGTTAATGTGAGCAGTGTGGGTCTAAGGGGGAGGTGTAGTGAAGGAAAAGAAAATAAGTTGAAGAAGGAAGAGGAAAGTACGATCTCCTGTAATTTAACTGTTGCAGCAGGGAGTTATTGGTATTGTTTTAATTGCGGTTGTTTATTGCCTTCATTTTTCGCTTCGATCTGAAATAATAGTATCCCTTACTTCCGCTACTTCCCTACCTGAGGATTTTATGGTTGGTTTTTACTTTTCTGACGTCGACTTCATTATGCGCTTATTTTATTGACTTGATTCTTTTTATTTATTTTTTTTACTTGATTCTTTTTTATTTATTTTATTGACTTGATTCTTTTTATTTATTTTATTGACTTGATTATTTTTATTTTTTTTATTGTCTTGATTCTTTTTATTTATTTTATTGTCTTGATTCTTTTATTTATCTTATTGTCGTGATTCTTTTTATTTATTTTATTGTCTTGATTATTTTTATTTATTTTATTGACTTTAATCTTTTTATTTATTTTATTGTCTTGATTCTTTTTATTTATTTTATTGACTTGATTCTTTTTATTTATTTTATTGACTTGATTCTTTTTATTTATTTTTTTGACTTGATTCTTTTTATTTATTTTATTGTCTTGATTATTTTTATTTATTTTATTGTCTTGATTATTTTATTTATTTTATTGTCTTGATTATTTTTATTTATTTTATTGACTTGATTCTTTTTATTTATTTTATTGACTTGATTCTTTTTATTTATTTTATTGACTTGATTCTTTTTATTTATTTTATTGACTTGATTCTTTTTATTTATTTTTTTGACTTGATTCTTTTTATTTATTTTATTGACTTGATTCTTTTTATTTATTTTATTGTCTTGATTATTTTTATTTATTTTTTTTTACTTGATTATTTTTATTTATTTTATTGTCTTCATTCTTGTTATTTATTTTATTGACTTGATTCTTTTTATTTATTTTTTTTACTTGATTCTTTTTATTTATTTTATTGTCTTGATTCTTTTTATTTATTTTATTGACTTGATTTTTTTTATTTATTTTATTGTCTTGATTCTTTTTATTTATTTTTTGACTTGGTTCTTTTTTATTTATTTTTTGACTTGATTCTTTTTATTTATTTTATTGACTTGATTCTTTTTATTTATTTTATTGTCTTGATTCTTTTTACTTATTTTATTGTCTTGATTCTTTTTATTTATTTTTTTTACTTGATTCTTTTTTATTTATTTATTGACTTGATTCTTTTTATTTATTTTATTGACTTGATTCTTTTTATTTATTTTATTGTCTTGGTTCTTTTTATTTATTTTATTGTCTTGATTCTTTTTATTTATTTTTTTGACTTGATTCTTTTTATTTATTTTATTGACTTGATTCTTTTTATTTATTTGTTTGACTTGATTTTTTTATTTATTTTATTGACTTGCTTCCTTTTTATTTATTTATGTATTTTGTTCCTCGCCTTTTTCATCCATTTATTTGTTTCCCGTTTCAAATCATTTATTCATTCATTTTATAATATATACGTCAATATAGTAAAATTCACAATGAGTTAAAAATATATACCGTTTTTTTTATATGAATTATATTAAGCAAGTATACTGGGAGTTATATTTTCCACTCTACTGCGGTGGCTTAAGTAATTATCGTGACAAACCTTATATATCTATCTATAAATTTAATTTCGGTGGTTGTCATTCTTACCTTTTGGTTGTTTATCTATTCTCTTAATACTAACTATATATGATTTCCTTATGTAACGTTGCTTTACAATAATACTTCTTGAAGGTGTATATCAACATTCAATTTTTAAGCCTGCTAGACCCATAGATTATTTTACTTTATGTTTTCGAGTGATAATTTATTAAGGATGCAAAGTACACTCATCATTATCCAGTTTGGGGCATATTGTGGTTCTGTTCGTTTAGTTTAGTATTAAACGGTGACGTTTCAGATGGTGTTGAGAGTTAAAGAAAAGATGACTCGTTCCTTAATTTAGCGAAGTTATTTATGTTAGCGTTTTCTTCAACGCTTTTCGGTGAGTGTCGTTATTAATTAGAGATTTGCCGGTTTATAGTATTATAGCTTGTGGTGTTTCTGGACTACTTTGTATATTTCCAACTCTAACTCTGGTTCGTTTATTAACTAATTAAGATATTGGTATTGTATTGTAGTGTTACTACTATCAGGCGATCGCTATTCGTTTTTCACATCTAATTTAGGTGTAGACCTCAACTACATATATGTAACCAATAATGTGTGTATAAAAATCAGACTATCTTGTATTGAGCACTCTTACATAATCACACGAGTTTCATTATATTTGCATCTATGAAAACAAATCTATAAACCAGTATACACACACACACACACAGACACACACACACATATATATACATATATATATATATATATATATATATATATAATATTGTTGCCTAGGCAGGTTTGCAATATAATTACCTACTAACATAGAGCTGTGTGTTGGTTCTTAAGCAATATATGCGAACGTTTGAAGCCTTGAAATAGATTGTACTTCCACCAGAAAAAAATATACAAATCATATTTGTTACGCTTCATTGAACACGATATAAACGACAGTTGCAACCTGAACATATCCCATACTAATTTTATTAATTAATCAACAATTACAATATATATAAGACATCGCAAATAGATTACTAAAACTTCTACAAAAATTCAGCAAGTACAGCTTTTCAACACAGAGCTTTAAAAATATGGGGAGCACTTTTCACAATTTTTCTTGTCATATATGAGAAGTTTAAGGTGTAACTGAAAAAAAAATATTATTGTACATTAATGCGTAGAACATATTTTACATAGGACAATTAAGTTATTCCTATATAAACAGTATTGCTTTCATTTACTTTTCTCTATGTGCTACAAAATATTAAACCCTTTCAGAATAATAACATTATATCAATTCCCTTTGAACTCAAGCATCTTTAAGAAACTTAATTGTTTTTACCAGAAATGTTCACTACTTTAATGAACCGAAGTGTTACTCTCGCACAAAAAAACACACACACACACATACACACTTATATATATATATATATATATATATATATATATATATTTATATTTATATATATATATATATATATATATATATATATATATATATATATATATATATATATATACACAAAGGTTGTTTTCAACTTTCGGTTTTACGGAATGTATGTTTAACGGTATTTGAATTTAATGAACGTTTTCGGCATCTCGTCATTATTAGTCAAGTCTATCATGCTTAAATACGCACATTAATCTCTATATAGTTTCAGCTAACATTGCTTTCTTCTGTAATAAATGTATTTCTCCGATTTTAGATTAAATACGGTATATTTTTTTGGAATAAGCGATTGTTTTGTAAACAACACAGTGGTTTCCAGTACGTATTAAAACAGTGTAACTTAATTAGAATATTGCATTACGCTAATACACTTTTGTTTACACAAACGTTAACGTTTACAGTTAGAAAGGGACACATAACGGCTAGCATATATTGCATCTGTAATAGTCTGATGATAACTGCTATTATGGCTTCCGATTTTTTATATAGACAATAAATATGTGCATGAGATATTGATTTTGCTTATAAAATTTTACATATTAATTTAAAATTTATCATTTACATGAACTAATGTATTTATCTATATGTCTATAAAAGCGAAATTGTCTGTCTGTGTGTTCCTTACCAAATTACTCTGTCAATGTTCCGTCTACACACTTGCGATTTGACATCAGAGACAATATTTGTAATCTGTTTTCGGCCAGAAATTTGGCTGCCAAGGGGTGAAAGTTCAACGATTTGAATATTGAAAACTATACCAAACTCCTCCGCCAATTTTGAATCTGAACACTTTAAATTTTACAGGTGGGTGTCGTGGACATAGCTCAAATTTTTTAACTTCATTTGAGCCCCTAACAATAAATGTTCAGAGGTCCAAATTGGTGTCAAATTTTTACAAAATTGACCTCTGCGGTTTCTACCAAATTACTTAGCCAATTTTTGGTCTAAACATTTGAAATTTTACATAAAGTGTAGTTAGATATAGGGCAAGATTTTTAAAATGTTTTTGGTCGAGAATTTGGCTGCCAAGGGGTTAACGTTTAAATAGTTTGACCTTCGCGATCTCTAGCAAACAATCCAGTTTAAGTTGGATCTAAACATTTAAAATTGTACATAAAAGGTATTCAGACATGAAGCAGGCTTTTAAATACGAATTTTGTCGGAAATTTGGCTGCCAAGACGTCAAATTGAAAGATTTTACGTTTGCCTAACTCTAGCAAACTCCGCCGCCTAGTCACTTTAAATGTTAGATGTAGATTACCTTTATATGGGTCAAACCTTTATATATATATATATATATATATATATATATATATATATATATATATATATATATATATATGTATGTATGTATGGAGAAAAAATCAATACGAAAAATATATAATGTTTATATATATCTTTTTATTTCCTATGTGTTGACGTGTAGAAATACAAAAAGTCTTTTGAAAACATACACACATATACACACCCACATACATACACACACACACCCCCACACACATATATATATATGCACATAAAGTTATGAACAGTACATAGGGCCCGAGCAAATCCGGACTGAACTGGTAGTAAATAATTAAAAACAACATCTATTCCGTTATGTAATGAACAGTCTTAATCTAGATCAATACATGGAATATAAACTGCCCAATTGTTGTTAGAATACTGCAAGGATATCCTTCCTCATATAAACACAAATTTTCCGACCCGGCCGAATATACATTAAATAATAACAGATCTTCTTCGCAAAGAATATACTGACAGAACTGTTCAAACTATGTTTCAGCGGGTTTGCATATTACGGCCTTAACAGCATAAGTGTTATCAGTTAAAATAGTTTGTTTTTTTTTACACTCGTGCCATTATATATTTTTCAACAGTTTATTTTTGCAGTCACTCCCGATTTGAAAAGAAATTCATTACGAACTGTGTTTATTGTACAAACAGTAAAGTCTACTTGTAATATGAAAATGGCATTCCAGTGTTACCAACGCGTTACACTGTAGAAAGGATTTTCCGAATGCCAAAACAGTATTCTAAGTTTACCTTAAATAATATATTGATTGGTAACAGTCCATCAGGGACTGTAGCTCGCTATGATTTATTTCATTTTTATATGGTCCCTCTGATTAAGATAAGAGTAAGATTATACTGACAAACACCGTTTTTCGTCATTTACTATACGTCACATTCAAAAACCATATGTTAGGCCGTCCAACCAGATTAGCACAACTTCTGGGGATTAAATATCGGTCGTCGTCTGAGGGCATTTTTTATCTGTGAAAGAGTGCCGATGGAATCGATCATGCAAAATTGATTTATAAGTCCATTAGTCTATATATAGAATTGTGTTAGTTGTATAACCAATGTAACTATTTCTACTAGAATTGTTGAGGAGACATTCAGCTAAATGGCAATTTAATTAGTAGATTACGTTGTTCATTCTAACGATTACATACACACACACACACACACACACATATATATATATATATATATATATATATATATATATATATATATATATATATATATACTAGTAAAGAGACCTGGCCTTGAATGTAATTTAATAAGGACTAATGAATGTTCCACGTGTGCGTGTGAAAAGTGTCTCTAAAACTCCTTTCGGAATATTTGGTGTACGGAGTATATATATATATATATATATATATGATAAGATTTTTTTTTGGGGGGGGATCCAGCAGAGAGCTCAATTATAAGAAAAATCCGAAAATAAAAGCGTATTTATATTTTTCTATTTTGTTTACACAATGTTTTTAGATGAGTCAAGTCATTGTCCCATCGGTTTAAAACCCGATAATTATGACTGTTTTAGATATTCACATCAAGCTCTCTTCAGCCAATACTCATCACTGTAAAACGGTTCTAATTATCGTGTTTGAAACCGACGGTACCAATGACTTATCTCATCTTAAAACTTTCTGGACACAGAGTATATATATATATATATATATATATATATATATATATATATATATATATATATATATATATATAAATGTATAGTTGGTTCGTTCTAAAGAAATAAAACCATGTTTATACGTTACCAATTTATTTGAAATTTTCAGACAACCCATTTTTAGAGTGGAGGTATGTTTTTATGTTATTAAAATAAATTTACCTAATTAAAATTAAAATATTAAATAAAATAAATATATTTATTTATCGTTTCTGCGAATCTGTTCTGTTGATAAAACTGAACTTCCGGTTCGATTCATTTCACAGCCACGAATTGACGAAAGGTTTAATTTTCTGTTAACTCGATAAGTAAAAAAAAACAAAACAAAAACATATTTCATTTGTTTATCTTCCAAATTTTTTAATTTACACATCTTTTCTTTATTAAATAAGGCCAAAAAAAAAGTTTGTTGCTTGCTTTTGAGGTTTTTTTTCTATATAAGATTACTCATGCAGAGAGTGATCCGTGCTGAAATAATGTTATTATTTAAAAAGTCATTCTTAACATGGGGAGGTAAGGATGTTTTGTACCTATTCTGTACTTTAACCTTACAATTGAATAAATAAAAAAATAAAAAAAACATATCGTAAAACGTTATTTAAACGTGGAAATATGATTTAAAAAATAGCGCGGCTCTCTGCATTAGCACCATTTTTATTTATTGTTGTTGTTTCACGAATTTTCGGCCAACTATTCCTCTAGCCTTCATGAAAAGAAGTCCTTTTATAAATGTTTAGTAACTTTTTCCTTTATTATTCTTAAAGAGTAAAACTTTTCTTATTCATGAAAGGAGTTAAGCCTACGTAAATAAATAAATGTTTGTACACGTGACAAATTATCAATAAATGGTTTAGTTACTTTTTTACAAAATGTTTGTAAAAGTGCGAAAGGCGACGTTACGTTGTTGTACAAACATTACTCCCTTGCTTAATTTCTATACTTATAGGTTTTTTGGAATTTTTTTCACTGGATTATTATTGATTGGACACTAATTAAACAGATTATTAAAAAATATGTAAAAAAGAAATCATTATTTCGACGTTTGAAAGTGGTGCTCACTTTTTAGTTACAACGTTCTGATAAATCAGTCACCCATTTTGTAAGCAATAAAAACGCGGTATATCAAAACCATAGAAAGTAAAAATAATGAGTCTCTACCGCATTTGTAAGTCAGAAATATATTTGTTTCTCAAAGAAAAAAAATAGAGAGAACAGGACTTTTTTTATTGTTTTCATGAAAATAAAATTCTGAGATTTTTAATTATTTTTTTTTTACTTATTTAGTCAGTTTGTGGGTTTTTTTTAATTGTTTTTGTGAAAGGTGAGTTTTTTTTTCAAAACTTTTGTTTTGTTTCTTTTTAATTTTTTTAGAGTATTATAAATTTCACTAACATGCTGGAGAAATGTTTAATAATTTGGTATTTTTTTAGATTAGGTCCACCTCCACAATTTTCCTTTCAATGACGACATTTATAGGCTTCCGAGTATGCTGAACACGCAAATTGCATTGAAATCTTGCGGAAATAAATAGTTGTATTATGCATTGTATTCTTCGGCGGCCATCTTTTTACGTGCACACGCGCCATAAACAAATACAAACACGTAAAAAGATGGCCGCCAAAGATTACAATGCATAATACAACTTTTTATATCTTGATAACTACTTATTTCTGCAAAATTTCGATGCGATTTTCGTATTCAGCGTAGTCGAAAACCATTTCAAATCGTCATTTAAAAGAAAATTGAGGAGGTGGACCTAATCTAAAAATTTACCAATAATTTTTAATCCCGTACGCCTCCCGATACATTTCTTCGTCAACATGCGACCATTTTATATCTCCCGAAGACACTTCCGTATTTAGAAAAAAAATAAATAAATAAAAAGTGACCGATTTACCAGAACGTGGTAACTAAAAAGTGAGTATCCCTTTCAAATGTTGAAATGATTTTTTTTTTCAATTTTTTTTCATAATCTGGTTAGTGTTCAATCAATAATAATCCAGTGAAAAAATTTCAAAAAACCTATCAGTATAGAAACTCCACCACGTAAGTAAATAAATAAAAAAATGTTACGTGCGCATGCGTTAGCCTTGACTAGGGGGGTACTAAGGGAACGACCATTAAATAATTCTGCGGGTCGCCATGGAACTCAACGCCCAAGGAGTATCAAAATAGTTTTCATGATCTGAAGAAATTTTTTTTCTGAAAAGCGGGTGATCACTTTTCCATCTAAATTTAACTTAAAATGAGCACCCACTTTCTGGCCACCTGAGGAAGGGGCATTTATTTTCGTGTTTATTGGCTTAAAGTTTTTTACAAGGCAGTTTGGTACGCGAATGCATATTTAACAGTTTTCGTTTATGCTCACGCATAGCATAAACAAAGGCTACGTCTGTGAA
This sequence comes from Euprymna scolopes, assembly GCF_053919585.1. Classification (NCBI taxonomy): domain Eukaryota; kingdom Metazoa; phylum Mollusca; class Cephalopoda; order Sepiida; family Sepiolidae; genus Euprymna; species Euprymna scolopes. The sequence goes on along the minus strand of NC_136486.1, from coordinate 119,738,144 downwards.
ATGGAAAATAGTCCCAGAGTTCAGGGGTTAATACCATGCAAATGAAATCAAACAAAAAGGCTTTTAAGCCAAGAAACACACAGAAAGAAAAAAAATAGCATCCATTTTTTTCTATCGAATTCATTTGCTTTTTATTGAAAACTATTTTCCCCCGGATTTTTGATATAATTTTCCATTAAGGGGTGTGCGTCTCACGTTCGTAAATAACAAAACTTTTTTTTGTAGATTTTGGTGTGCTAAAAACGAATCTGCAAACCGTTTCCGTCACAAAAAATAGTTTTTATGATATGAAGAAATTACTTTTTCGAAAAAGTGGCGATCACTTTTCCATGTAAATTTAACTTAAAATGAGCACCCATTTTCTAGCCACCTGAGAGAGGGGGGATTTTTCCCCATGTTTATTGGCTAAACAGCTTTCGTTTATGCTTACGCATAGCGTAAACGAAGGCTACGGCTGTTAAATGGAAAATAGTCCCAGAGTTCAGGGGTTATTACCATGCAAAAGAAATCAAACAAAAAACTTTTTAGCCAAGAAACAGAAAAATGCCCCTCTCTCAGGTGGCCAGAAAGTGGGTGCTCATTCTAAGTTAAATTTACATTGAAAAGTGATCACCCACTTTTCGAAAAAAGTAATTTCATGAATGTCATGAAAACTTTTTTTTTGCTACGTAAACGGTTTGCAGATTCGTTTTTAGCACACCGAAATCTACAATAAAATATTTCGTTATATATGAACGTGAAACGGGCCTTAAAGTAAAATAATACCGGGTTTGTTTGAGCAGATTTGCCGTTTAGTTGTACAAATATCCTCACACCAGGTAATCACTAAAAGGGAGTTTTAAAATTCGTCACCTGTATCGAGCAAAAGTTTAAAACCACCTATTATATGCCAGCCTACATCATGGTAACATATATTGAGTGAGTTCCTAACAGTATTTTTAGTTTAAACTCATTTTCCCAAAATTTCCCCAAACTTAACATGTTCGATACAGTCTGCCGCCATTTGTATTTTTCAGATATACCGATAAACATTGAATGTTTTTGAACCGATTATACATTTTATAAAAACACTAAAATCTTATCCAGTTAGGTAGAACACTTACTTTTCTTGCCTTTGATAACATTTATTTGTTATATATTTATTTTTTGACAACTTCTTTGTATCTGTGTTTAGTAATATAAACCCTTTTTATTTAATGTAACGTTTAGTCGGCTCGAAAAACAGTGTTTATTGGTGTATTTGAAAGCTACAATTGGTGGTGGACACTGTTGATTACTTTAAGTTAGAGAAAGTGAGTTAAAACTAAAAAAAACTATACAAAATACTGTCAGAAACCTATCCATTATGCCAGCCTATGTCATGGTAACATATGTTCGGTGAGTTTCAGACACTGTTTTGTATAGTTTTTAGTTTTCAACTTAGTTTCCCAAACTTAACGTATTCAACAGAATTCGCGACCATTCCTGTTTTTTGAGCCAATTAAACATTTTACATTACATAAAAACACTAAACAATTATCCAATTAGGTAGAAACGTAAATTACCTTACCTTTGCTTTCATTTATTTGTTTTTGGACGACTTTTTCGAATCTGTGTATAGTAACCCCCCTCCCCCCACCATCACCAAATATTAATTACTAAATCACATTTTTGAAAACAACAAAAAAAAGCATTTAGCGTTTCAACATTTTTGCTACGTTCGGCTTCATCCACTGATTGTTGGTCAAGTCCAAAACATGAATGATTGACAGAATCTCTCGAGGATCCAGATCAAATTCTGCAAGAGCACCATTTTTTTCAGTTTCGCCTTCTTTTTCACTTTTGGCAGTGGATTGCTGTACTAATATAAGAAACATGCATTTTCTCTTTTATTAAATTTTTCCATTACACCAAATTGAGCCACTGCAACGCGTGGCAGGGTACAGCTAGTATATATATATATATATATATATATATATATATATATGTATATATATATATATATATATATATATAAACGAGATAGGACACAAATTAAAAATAAGATGACAAATCCTGATAGATATCACTAGATGTTATACTTTCAAGGTGATCCCAGCGGAAAAGGTAAAGCTCAATCTTTAAGAATAGAGCAATATATAAGTTTAGGGATTAAATTTAAATTCTGACGATCAAAATATAGACACATATATTCGAGTTAAGGATTTATTGTTTTACAAAAGGGATATATAGAAGGGGTTATGTTAATTTCCTTAATCCGTGGATTTTTAATAGTGGGTCATACCATCAGAGGAAATGAAATGCGGTTAGCAAAATGTTCAGCTGTGAATAGGCACGTATTTTGCTTTTCAGCACAAATATTGAAAATAGTTTTTTGGGTGGTGAATGATAGTTATATGAAAATAATTATAAGAAAAGGGAATTTCATACAACCTGGGCAGTCCATTATCGGAAGGAGTATAATGTCATCCGGGGTTTTATTTCCCGGTAGGCAGAATATTAGTCCAGGGGTAATCCCATATAACAAAAATGAGTGGTTGCTTCTTATTGATTTCCGAAAGGTATACGGGGCGGTCGTATTCGTTGGTGTATGTGTTTTGGTAGATGTAATCCAAATTATTTTTAGGTGTTGACATAGTATATCAGATACGGCCGCCCCGTATACCTATAATTTGATATATAAAAGTCTGTTTGTCTGATTTTGAGAGGCTCAAAAACAGATCGGAATTCAGAAAATCGTTATACATTTTTTGCATTTATTTTATTTTATTTTGATTTTTAATTTTGAATCGGTTCATACGCATGCCACATTGGATCACTGGTAACATCAGCAGCTTTGAATATTGCAGTTTTTTTTCTTTCGGGTTCGATTCTAGCTCATGAGACGCAAATACTTTTTTTTTTCACTTTGGTAATCATGACTCAATAATCATATATATGAAATCTGGACGAATTAAAATATCATATATATTATACAACCGGGAAAAGCCGGCCGCCCCCAGCTAGTTAATTATATAAAAGCTTGTACGTTTGTATTTTTACTGTCCGTCTGTCACCCCGTCTATCTGTCTGCCTGTCTCAATATATTCCAACTCGATCACATCCGAAACTAAAAATCGTAGAGCAGCACTACATGGGTCAAATGCTTGAATTATTTAAGGGTCGTTCTGTTATGATTCTTTAGCCTAGTAAATTAATTTAAGCGATCAAAATTGACAAAAAATTGTTAAATATTTTGTCATTCATCGCAGTTTCTATTTAATTTGTTTTACATTTACGCAGTTTATGTGATTTTCACGTTGATGCAGAGGTGACCTCAGCAGCTTTGGATGCTATAGATGTGCTGTTGGTTTCATTTCTAGCTGATGGCATCTGAATAGTATTTTTTTTTCTTTTGAAAAATCTGGACAAATACAAATATCATATTCAAACATATTTTACAACCGGGAAAAGCCAGGCGCACCGCGCTAGTTAAATATATAAAGGGCACTATCCATCTTAGTTCATTTCTCTTCAGCATATATACGGATCATGTTGGTACAGGTGTAACGTCACCAGCTTTGCATGCTGGAGTTTTTTTGTGTTTTTTTTTGTGTGTGTAAATTCTAGCTCATGGCATTGAAATACATTTTTTTTTCTTTTGAGATCACGACTCTATGATAATGTATATGAAATCGGAACAAATAAAATATATTTAAGCGTATTTTATGACCGGAAATAGGCTAATATATAAAAAGCGCTATGTCTGTCTATCTGTCCGTCGTCATATTTTCAAACTCTATCTCTCGCAAAATTAAAAGCGCATCAAATGATTGTATTTCGTGTATTGATCTTTAGCCTGTTAAAATACTTTTTAACTTTAAAAAGTGGTCAAAATTGACTAAATCGTAATACATTTTGTACATTCATCTAAGGTTATTTTTAACCAGTTTACGTGAGCGCCACGTTCATATAGTTATGTCGTCAGTTTTGCATGCTGCTTTTTGACCGTCGATTTCAGTTGCTGGCATCTAACTACTTTCTTTTACTTTTGAAATCACGACTCTGTAATCGCATATATAAAAAGCACTGTGTATGTATGTGTGCCTGTCTTTTTGTCCCCCAAATTTTCAAACTCTGTCCTTTCCGAAATAAAAAGTCATCGGACGGCGCTACAGGCCTAAAATTATTATATTTTTATGGACTGTTCTTTTATGAGTCTTAGTAGGGGTGTGAATGTAAGTCTCTCTTAACCTATGGTAAATGATGGGGGTTAGAGAATGGTATTCGTATGTATGCGTGTGTGGTAGCTGCTCGAAATCTTAAGTATACTGGTGTATATAAATTCGGTTAGTGGGGAATATGACTGTTATGTATCTGTGTTAAACGGGTTTCAGATTTAATCGCGGCCATTCAGTTATAAAAGTGCTTGTATTTGACTACAATTTATACGTGGTCAGAAAACGTACAACTTACGTTGGCCTGCTGTATACTCCGCCCACTGAATCATGCTTATCTGTACCTATGAAGAGGCAAAGAGATGAGGAAGAAAAGGAAATGACGCAAGGGAGAAAGGAAGATAGAGAAATAATAAAGAAAGAAAGAAGAAGGATAGGAAGAATGAAGAGGGAAAGCCAACAATATTTTATTGGTCGTGATTTTTAGGGCATGTCTTTTCTTCTTCGTCGTCCCCCATACCCCTTTCACTCCTCACTTCCAGCTGACTTCAATATGGTTGTCTCCTAGTCAAATGTAAACAAGTTGTTGATGAGCTGTTCAACTTAAGTTAACAAATTTACCGAATTTCCATTACTACCGATTACTATATTGTCCAATTGACCATTGCACTCTATAACCCTTATTTTCGAGTGGTCTCTGGGCATTGATAAATGGTTATGTGTATGTAAAAAACAAAAAATCTTCCACATCCTCACTCACATTTCTAATCATAGCTTTGTTACTTATCAACTGCGCGATGTTTTTAAAGTTATATAGCAATAAGAGAAAATAATTCATCTTAAAATGTAGTTTATTAATTTATTTTGATGCTAAGATATAATTATCTACTTTAATTGTGATAATTATAATTAAAAATAGTAAGTAATGGGTGATAAATTAGTTGGTGCCTGTGATATTAAGTTTGACAGAAGCAGTCGAAAAGTGACGAACTGGCGACCGATCGGTAATGGCTCGGAGCACCCACGGATGAAAAGAGCTCAACTTCTATCAAATTGCAGCAACAGAGGAATAGTGTCCAACTTTCTAATCGGAAAACATATGGAATAAAGTTTTGGAAAGTAAATCTGAGACTTCTGATTTCTTTAAGACACGCTTTCTTGCAGATTTTTCAAGACTGTTAAAACAATTCCAAGATGCACTGCTTATGTTTTCCTTATTGGCTGATGCAAAACCCCTGAGAACTGTGTTCTGTCCTGTGTATTGTCAGTGAAATATAGTTTGTACCATATATGGTATAACATTCAACATTCTAGAGACGATCACAACAAATTAACAATTGAATTATCGCATAAAAAATTACACACAGTTTGAACTGCAATTTTACAACTATTTTTGCATTTATAAAATAAAAGGTAAACATAAAAGCTATCGACTCGACACATGAGTTCATCTTATGTCTTTATACTGGAAACATGAAATACATTTGTGGAATTTGTAGCGGCATTAGTTATGATTATATAAACTTTAGTTTATTCTGTATAAATTACCATATTTAACGATAAATATAAGTTTTAATTGTTCCTTGAAAAATACTTCAGTGATTTTCTTTCATAAAATAATAACTCTTATGAATATTAATATTCGATAATTTTTTACTTTCATTATCTTTTGCGTTTAAAAGTCGTCTCGTTTTTATTTGATTTGGTCATTGTTCCAAGCTATAGGGTCACACAAATAAGCAAAACATGTTAGTATATATATATATATATATATATATATATATATATATATATATATATATATATCTTCTATCTATACTTCTATGAATTCGTTTTTCTTTTGTGTATATTGATATTCATATTAAAAACACCCTTTTCTATTTATTTAAAAAGAAAATACAATTTTCTTATGTATGGGATGTGGAATTGAATTAATTCCCTGTTAGTTTTTTTTCGGTTTTCTAATGGAATACTCATCTTTAGTTAACTATTACGTGAAATTATATCCATGCAGATATTCTACATGATTTATATTTAATAATATTTGCGTAAAAGTTTATAGCAAACACAAACTTGTTTCCATATATATTTATTTATACGTATATATTTTTGTTTAAGAAATGTTGCCTGCCAAATTCCTCCTTGAGTTTTGATCTACAGACATGAAACTTCATATATAGGTATTTGAATCCATGCAAAACTTTATATTTGGTTTTAGCCCGGTAAAATCAAAGCAAAATTGGGAAAATTAAAAAAAAATTAAATCTACCAGGTGAAGGTCGAACACCGGCATTACGAATGAATAACGTAGTAGATATTGGTTCATGTTTTAATTTTTAGCCACGCAGTAAACATATTTTCATAGCCCAGTAATTTATGGCGAAGGCAAAATAAATCGTGAACTGAACGTTTTGGTTTCGATTCCCGGTGGTGGTGCATGAGTCCTTTTTTAACTTTATAGATCATTACTATATATTGCATCCAATTTATCTATCTATCTATTTATATATCTATAAAAGTAAAAATGTCTGCCTGTCTTCTCTCTATGGTAGTTAAGGAAGACTATTATACAGAAAGGCATTACTTTACATGTTCACACTTTTTAATATATACATATGCACATAACCCTATGAACAGTACATTGGGCCCGAGCAAAACGGGGCAGAACTGCTAGTAGTAGTATATATATATATATATATATATATATATATATATATATATATGTATATATATATACATACATATATATATATATATATATATATATATATATATATATGGGGGGTGTTGTGTGAGAAATTATGATAAAAATGTAAAAAAAAACACGTTATACATAATTTATTTTATATTTAATTGATTTCGTAAATTTATTTACCTACTATTATAATCATATGAGAAATTACATGCATTTTTTATTATTCCATTTTCACTCCAAAGAAGTTACATTGCCACTTTGGTGTAGAGGGCTACTATCAGGGACATAAGCTACTGAAGTACTATGTAGGTAGTTGGACAGTAAGATGTCGGTTCAGGTTACACTTGAAATGTTGCATGTCAGTACAGTTGGGGAAGCAGAAAGCCGGAATCGAATTCCAAATTCTAGCGGTTCAAGGGAAGAAACTTCTGGAGGGATCTCCGCTGTGTATGGGTACGATTTAGCTGCTTGTTGGGTCTGTCGAGGGTATTTACGTCCTGGGAGTGTCTGCAGTTCCTCAGATCATTCGCCATTAAAATACTTATAGAACAAGCAGAGGGACGCAACATTTCGTCGGTGGGACAGAGGTTGCAGCTTAGATGACAGTTCAGTACCTATCAGGTTGGCGACTTTCTTTGGAACGTTGTCTAGGAGTGAGAGACTAGTAGCAGATGCACCAGTCTAAATATGAAAACAATACTCCATGCATAGGCGAATGGTGACCATATAGACGTGCATAATACTTTCGGGCATTAGTAGATTTCTAGCACAATATGGAGAGCCTACATTCTTCGCAGCGGTCCTGGCAATGCTCTCAATGTAATTGTTCGAACTCATGTTTCCTGTACACGTTAGGCCAATGAGTACTTCCAGATAATTAATCTTTGGCCATTGCTATTGGTGGTATAGAAGACTTCTTGTAATTAGTGAAGGAAACAAGTTTAGTCTTGACAGCATTGAATGTGACCACCAATTTTTCCACCATTCTACTACAGATTGGAGGTCATCCTCTAGTGTTTCTATCATTTCCTTAGGTATGTGTTTTCCAGTCGTGCCTGTTATAGAGCGTAGTGTCATCAGCATATATACCCAACTCACAGGCAATTTTGCCGGGAAGGTAATTTATGAATATTAGGAATAATAAAGGTCCACGGATATACCCATGAGGCACTACCACAGGTATATCATATTGTTTAGATGTACGACCGTCGAGAACAACCTGGGTTTTCTCTTATCTAGGAAGTATATAATTATGTCAGTATTTGTCCAGTGATTTGCCTGAGAAGACATTCATGCAATACCCTACCAAAAGCCTTAGATATATCTAGAGCTACCGCTCTACTTTTCCCTGCTTTGCCCATTGAATGGTATATATGTTCAGAGATTACAGTGAGGATATCTGCTGTGAAACGGGCTGGCCTAAATCCATATTTTTAGTCGCTCAGAAGATTAGCATCTGTAAGGTGATGTACTAAAATTTACTTAATTATAGACTCAAATATTTTAGCGAAAAGTTAATTTAATGGGGCAGTTCTTTCGCCAGAATTCTTAAAAACTGGTACCACAGAAGCAGTTTTCCAGCAGTCCGAAAAGCAAGTTTCCTGAAGGCATTTGTTGTAGAGTTTGGAGAGAACTGGACCTACTTCGGCGGAGCATGTTTTGTATAGTCAGCCAGGATTAGATCAGGTTCACATGCTTTTCAAGTGTCAAGGTTTTTATGATAGCATGCACCTGACATGGGATGATTTTCAGTATGTTTAGAGTGGCGTCTATCTGCAAATGAAAGTCAGGGAGGGGGTGGTTAGTAGGGTCCAGTGTGGAATTTGAGGCAAACCGACTGGTAAGCATGTTAGCCTTCTCGGTTGTTGAGCAAACAGCCTCATGATTGTCGGTTGGTGGGGAAATTGTTAATTGCCAATTATTTACTACACTGTTGTAGAGTTTCCAGAAATATTCTAAATAAAAACTCAATACATATTCGAGGTGACTACAATAAGTTTTTATACTTTTACATCGCTGTAGTCCCTGGGAAAATTAGTATGTAATTGCTATACTTCTTATGAGAACGCTGACAAAATTTTATGATTTCAAGTTACAAGGAACAGCTACAACATGATTAGAATACATTTTAATAAAGACTGTTTGACACAGCTGGTGAATTTCAAAAATGCAATTTGAACACTTTAGAAGAACGATATGCAATGAAATTTATTTTTAACTTTAAAAATATGCAAGAGAAAACTATGGAATACATCACACTGCTTTTAACCCTCTTGCATGAATCGAGCATTAGTTTTTGAGTAGCATAAGAGATTCTAGGAAGCCAAAGAGACTGTGGACGATAATGAGACGTGTGGGAGTAGAAAGGAAACGTAGGTTGATTAGCAAAATACAGAATTTCATGGATGTGAACTGTCGTATGTTTACAAGGAAAATAATGCCCTGTTTGTGTCAGTGATGGTACTGTATACATAATTATTCGCGAGGAACTGAAGATTCTGGAGATTTCTTCAAGGGTTTTTCTCAAGGGTGTTCAGAGAAGATGGGAAATAAGGACGTTGTTACGAAAGCTGTAATATAGACGGGCTAAACAAATCAGATCCCGCATTTCCCAGTCTAATGTGATGAAAGCTGGATATAACCCAGAAACCAAAGGACAGAGTTTGTAGTAAAAGTATGCTGGTAATTCCAGACCTAAAAAAAGACAGACAGATCAAACCTATCCAGAAACTTATGATGATTCCATATTTTACAGGGGGTGGTCTTCGTGTACTGGGTTTCCACTGGACAGACAGTCACAAGTAATCCTACGTTAAGGTTTTAAGGTAGTTCGCGAAAAGATTCTGTTGGGCGAAGCCAGCAATCTGCAAAGCGGGTCAGTGACATTTTTCCAGGACAATGCACTAGCTCACAATTCCATCCTTATCGACAACTATTTGATCAAGATAAGCATCTAGACAGTTTCTTACCATCCGTATATTGTAGACTTTAGTTTAAAGTTTGTTACTCTATAAAAAGAAAAAAAACTTTTTCGTCTCTGTTTTTCTATGACAAACGAAAAATATCACAAATTAATTAATTTAATCTAGACAGTTTCTTACCATCCGTATATTGTAGACTTTATTATAAAGTTTGTTACTCTATAAAAAGAAAAAAAACTTTTTCGTCTCTGTTTTTCTATGACAAACGAAAAATATCACAAATTAATTTTGCTTACAAAAACTTGTTTTTCTACAAAAAAGACAACTGTGTTAGAGTAAATATATTGTTTTCAAAGGTATTTCAAATAAAACATGGAAACTAAACTATATCTGTATATAACTTCATTTTGACTAAGCACACGGTGCAGCGGTATAACGCTGTAGCTTGAATGGAAAGCCAGTGCATCACCAGCGTAGCTAGTTCCAGGAGATTTAACCTCTCGGCAAATTGAAGTTGGGCTGAAAACACCTGTTAATTGTGTACTACCTATGAGGCCTGATTATATTAGATATATCAACTAAAAGACAAAAGGAAGGATGTGTATGCGTGCTTGGCTGACTAATAGATTGGACGCTCCTACCAAACGAGAATGAGGAATAACTAATTGATTTAGTTAAAGATGTTTTTTTCCAGATAGAAAATAGGAATAAAAAAAAAATATTGTCAACTCAAGTGAGTCAACTAGATGACTATGGCTGAATAAGCTCAAATAGGAAATCATATATGTCCTTGGAAAAATAGAGTCAGGTCAGTCGGTCTTGCGAAGAGTACTGACTAATCATTTTTCAGCTAGAATCAAAGTGGCATGAGAAAATTGGTCGATAGGATTGGAAAATCGCGCCATTATCTCACAACACTCTCAGCATAAATAGCAGTGCACAACTCCTTTTTAGCAGTTCGTCTGTGAGATGGATTGCGTTTAGTTCGGTTTGATGGACAGATGAGGAATAGGTAAGGTACTGAAAGATACATGAAAACTCTAAAAAAATCAAATTC
>NC_136486.1:119689835-119724835 GCF_053919585.1 Euprymna scolopes | reverse complement strand
TATTGTCACGTAAATCGCCGTTGTAAAATGCTCTAATGGTTGTCAAATGGTTAAAGTAGATTTATTAGTAAGAAAATTGCGTCATAATAACTTAAACGTAATACGGAAATAAACGATGTAAAAAAGCAGAAAGTATTAACTATTGTGTATTTGGATAATTTAAACGCGAAAAAAATATTATGACGCTGAAAACGTACACAGTAAAACATTACGTTTTATTGTCGCGTTAATTATTTAGTAAAATATATAGCATATATATGAAACAGGTTAATGATTATACGTATTATTTGTAATCACGTTTTACGTTTGCTTCCAATATCTTGGAGTGTTTTATTAAATAAATTTAAGATATTTGCTTTTCTAAAGACGTCCGTTTGTTCGAACGAAACCGGTCCAGTGATTTGTGTTTATTTGTTTATGGTGTTATGGGGTTATGTCTATGTACGCATGCGCGACCGGAAGTCATGAACGGGATGGGGGTTACAACACTTTTACAAGGTAATTTGACTTTTATAATTATATAGATTGTTGGGCTATTCGTTTCTTACACTGTATTTAGTAGGTTTTTTTGTTTTGGTTATGTAAAATATAAGTACGCCGATATAATTCATAAGTTGTTTTATGAAAATCTTCTTCATAATGCATCATTTTTCCTTCTTTTCAACACCGATGCCCGGGGAAGGGGGTATGGGGTTAGAGAAAAATAATTAAAACTAATGTCCTCATTAACTTGCATCTCCACGAGGACAGAGTTAGTCAGATACAGAGCCAATTTTCCATGTAGGCGAAATCCGCCATCCTGTACATTATCTGCTCCTTTTTGTTTGTTTATAAAAGTTAATCAATGTTGCCCAGGATTTATTATAATAATTATACAACAGCAAGTGTGTTTAATTGCCCACGAAACATATTTTCTTTAATATTTATTTATTATCTTAAATTAAAAATGATCACTTGTTACGACGTGGCCCTGTGTTGTTTAACCCATAAATAACTTAATACCTACTTGTTTGGTTCCTGATACGTTTAACCAGTCTTTATAAATAATATGAAAGAAAACATTTTAGCATGGGGGATCACTTTTCTATATAAATTTAACATAAAATGATCACCCACTCTTTGACCACAAAACGTTCAACGAGATATGTATTCTCTAGCATTTTTTCAAGTTTGGCGATCGAGGCGGGGGAGGAGGGAAACATGACAAATACACATTTTTTGGGTGGTAAAGACGGGAATTACATTTGAAACATAAAATAAACTTAATTATTTTATATGAGACTTTCACCTAAAAATTTTATAAACAAAACGAACCGCAACATATGACAAATTCAATTTTATTTGGGTGGGGGACGGAGAATTACATTAGAAATATAAAATGACAAAAAATGTATTTAATTGTCTTTCTTTTATTGGTAGATTTTACTTTGATCGCACGGACATTCATAGCTATTTTACTGGAACATAAGTTGTAATGGTTTATTTTATATTATTTTTTGTTAGGGGGAGGGTATTTCCAGTGCTCAATATTCGAAGAATAGTTACTTCTCTTTGTAGCCCTTTTGCCGGAATATCTCGTGGAAAGGGCATCACGTACTCCTTCTTTTTTTTGATCGAATATATTTTCATGTTTTCATCCATTCTTTTATTTTTGTTGTTGGGTTATCCACGTTGCCCATGATAGAAATGATAGTACACAGGTGTGCTTCAAACGGAACTTCCTGTACATCCATACAACGCCGGGTACCCATAATAGTATTATATAATCTTATAATAATCAGAAAGTGGTCGATATAAGGCGCCAATATTATATATACTTGTTTAAAGCTAATGGAAGTGCATTGCTTGTTAGCATTGATGCGAAATATGTACATATATTAAAATTTATATATTTATTCATACAATAGATGACATAGAAAGATAGAAACACGATTCTTACTGTGTATATCTATATCTATCTATCTATCTATATATATATATATATATATATATATATATATATATATATATTCTGTTAGCCTTGTTTCCAGCTGCCTACAGTGTGGTCGTCTTTAAGTTAAATATAAACAAGTTATTTCTAAGCTGTTTCCTTAAATATTAGAATTATAGTAAATTTCTACTATGATTTATTTGAATTTTTTTTTTGGGGGGGGGGTCGATGAAAGTGTTCATTCATAAATCTTTATCTTCGAATGTCTTCCGGCTTTATTAACTGGTGACTCTCTTGCAATATATATATATATATATATATATATATATATATATATATATATATATATATATATATATATATATATATATATTTACCAGTGGTGAAAAAAAAAAAAACCGGACTAAAGTGCTCAATGTGTAGTCAGAGCAGTATATAGGAAATTTATTACTGTGAGTCCAGAATGAGTTTACAAATTGTTTCAACTAGAGGAAAATCCTCAAAGAGAGGAAAAATCCAACTAGCATCATCAGAATTCATAGATGGACTAAGTTATAAAGTCAAATAAAAATGGAAAGATCGTAGATAAAGGGGAGTTAGAAAAGAAGGGGGAGTGGTGGGGAGAGGACGTTGGAGTTTAAAGTAGTAGGAGTGTATTAAAAAAAGAGAGGGGTTTATAATTAAATATTAATTATGTGTAAATTCTTATATACGTGTTTTTTAACGGTTTAAACTTAAAAGACGCTACTTTTGTTGATAACGGCATAAGTAACAGTTAATTTAAAGGATCACCATGGCAACAGGTTGGAGAGTTAATGTTAGTGAAGGAACGGGTTGAAAATGGGGTTTAAAGTAATTTAGCCGGGCGGGGAGAGATTGAAAGATATTTATTGTTTATAAAATGGAAAGAAAAAGAAAAGGAAAAATAAGTTAATGAATTATACTTTACAGGTTTATTTTAATAGTGTAATGATATATATAATTAAATATAATAAATAAATTAGCCGGGCAGGTAGAAATAATACGTTACAGGTTTATTTTAATAAAATAAAATAAAATAGGTGAAGGAACGGGTTGAAAATGGGGTTTAAAGTAATTTAGCCGGGCGGGGAGAGATTGAAAGATATTTATTGTTTATAAAATGGAAAGAAAAAGAAAAGGAAAAATAAGTTAATGAATTATACTTTACAGGTTTATTTTGATAGTGTAATGATATATATAATTAAATATAATATATATATAAATAAATTAGCCGGGCAGGTAGAAATTATACGTTACAGGTTTATTTTAATGAAATAAAATAAAATAGGTGAAAGCTTAAGTAAGTAACTTAAATAATAGAAAAAACATTTTTAATAAGTAACACACAAATATAAGCACACGCATAAATATGTACAGCAAATGCACATACGTAAATGGGGGAAAAGCACATGCGTGATCACACATACATATATATATATATATATATATATATATATATATACATATATACATATACATATATACACAAACATACATATACAAACACATATATATATATGTACACATACACAGATACGTAAAAATACACGCATATATACATATATAAACATATATGCAAATACACATACCTCCAGATGCAAACACTTACACATACATATATATATACATATACATATACATACATATATATACATATAAATATAAATTAGCTGGGAGGGGGGGGAATTGAAAAATATTTTATAAATAATTTTTAAATTTTCAGGCGTTGTAGTTGAAGGAAAGAGAGAAAGAGAAAAATATAAATTAATGAATTATAAGTTACAAGTTTATTTTACTAATATAGAAATAGGTAAGAATATCAGTAAGTTAATCAAATAATAAAATTCATAAAATTATTAGGGAGATATTTATAATAAGTGAATAAAACACATACACACAGAAAAACACACACACAAATATACATGTAGAAGATACGTAACCAAATACAAATATATATAAAAACACATACATATACACACATGTAGAAGATACGCACAAACACAAATACATATATATACATACATATACACACACACATATATATATACACACATATAAATACATACATACACACACATATACATACATATACAAACACACACACATACACACGCACACATATATATATATATATATATGTGCACATATATATACATATATATATATATATATATATATATATATATATATATATATAAATTAGCTGGGCAGGGAGAGATTGAAAAAATTAATTTTTTGTTTTTAATTTATTATTTATAGTTTTTTGAATTGTCGGGCGTTAAGTTGAAAGAAAGAAATGAGAAATAGAAGGGTAAATAGGTGAATTATACGTTATAGGTTTATTTAATAAAGTAAAAAAACGAAGGATATCAGTAAGTTAATTAAATAATAAAAATTAATATAATTATTAATAAAATGTAGATAGTAAGTAGATAACAAAAACACACAAATACATACACATGAGTACACATGTAAAAAAATACACACATCAATGGGGGAGGAGCATGTGCTTGAGTATATGTACAAACACAAATACGAAAAATATGTAAATAAGCTTCGTGTTAAAAAATATGATAATTATTATTGAAAGAATTAGTAAGAGGTAAATATAAGAGAAAAGCGTATTATGTATGTTATATGTAGATGGTATATATATATATATCTTAAGTTAATTCTAATAAATATTTTTCTCTAACTCTAATAATTATTTGTATTCATATATTATAATCTATATAAGTAAAATAGTAAGTATATAAAAGAATATATAAATAAAACAGTAAGTATATAAAAGAATATATATATATTTATATATATATATTCTTTTATATACTTTTTGAAACTGATAAACCATTTGTACAATAACTTAGTAAATTCACCGTAAACCAATTTTTACGAATACTTTACACGAGGAAATGATAATTAGTTTTTATGTTACGTATTGGTCTAATGAAATTATCTATGGACAATACACACAATTTTACTTTTGGATTGTATACATATGACGGTTAAGAAAAAATTGAGGGAACTGTATCATTCTTCAAGAGATGGTGAACGAATATTAATCAATGTGATTTGATTATTCGATGTTCGAACATTGGCTTAAGGGAAAAATAGAGATTATTCCTGTTGTTAAGTGTAACATACATTATTTATTCATAATTCAATATATATATATATATATATATATATATATATATATATCGTTTTTGATAATAAATAATATCCAAAAATAAAAATTATTTGTAGTTTTCTTTCATAAATTGAATAGCTCACTAAGTAATGCAATGATTAACCCAAAATTCAATTATAATTTCCTCATACAAAGTATTTGAAAAAAAATAGATGAAGGTCAATTTTGTAAACTATTGTACAAATGGTTTATCTTTTATTAAATAATATATATATCTACATATCTATATATATATATATATCTATCAATCTCTTTCTCTCTATGTATATATATATATATATATATATATATATTTATATATATATCTTCGATAATGAATAATGTTTCTCAATATATTATGTTGTTTGGTAACAAAAAGGAAACTTACGCTTCATCATTTACGTGTTGTTCAAAGCTAAAATTGTGTGAGTGATTATTCATTAAGAATTACATCCAGGAAACCTGTGTACCGCTTTAAAATAAATGTATATTGGCGGGAATCTTCCAGTACTCGCATCCAGCCAAACCCTTTGTAATTTATTGCGAAAGAATGCGGGCAAAGCGAACGAAACAATAACCATGAGTACAAATGGATCCTTAGAAAACGACATTGTTGAATGTTTAAGTGAGTGCCTAGTAAGATTCCATGCTACTAATACAAAGATTATTTTCTTTTAATACTTATGAGAAACCTTTTCAACAAAGTATCGCCATGACTAATATGATTCTATATAAGAAGGCATTGTCAAAACTGTTCAGATACATACCCACACCTATCCTGAATAAGAACATAGATATGTGAGATATTGGGAAAGTTTCTGCAAAAAGTTGAACTTTACTTACCATGATAGAGAACGTGTTTCACCTCCAAGTACCTTACACTTATTGAAGACACCATTGAACGACGTATAATATATTGTCACTTGTGGGCTACCGCACCGACCAATGGTAGATCTCTCTTTGACATACTTCAAAAACTAGCCTATAAATTAATAGGTACTGAACTATCAACTAAAATCCGACTAATGTCGTATCGTCGAGAAATGGTATGTTTTTGCTTCTTTTACGGTGACCTTAATTGAATATGACTGATCGGGTAGGAATACTTATGTCAATAGTCGTAAATAACCACTACTAAACCGACAATCAGTAAAATCCAATTCATCTACAAGTAAGTTCCTTAGATGCCAGAAAGCTCTTTACTCTAAATCTCTTCTTTCAATAAATGCTTACCTTCACAATTTATCACTGCGTCTTCGGTTCACTAACTTTATCAATACGCAGATATTGAAATTTGATGCGAATAAATATCTAGCTGCACACCTCCCGATTTAGCATATTAGCATGGTCATTATCCCATTACATATCGATGACGATGTGCCGTATTTGAAGTGAATTAAACCTTTATAACACAGCAATATGTTAGGGGCCATCAATAAGAGCATTTCAATGTAGCTGAAAAAGACTTTTGCAGAATAGACTTTTTCAGTTCAACATTATAATGAATGTAATCAGAAAACTTGCAAATTATTTAAAGTAAGTTAGATAACAAATAGTTTTGTTATACATTGTAATGGGTAGTGCTGTTTTCTACTTTTTTCTTTTATCATATTTTTTATATTTTATTGTTTTATTCACTTCTAATACACAACGTGTGAGCATTCTGTCTATTATATATATTTGCAGCAATATACATAATATATATCCAGTTGCGTTTTTCTGAATTTCGGTATAATCTGTTAATCTTTCGAACACATAAATTCGAACATGCTTATTTCTGAGTCATTTCGTTGCGAGTTTTATCATAGTATACTATTTACCATTCAGTAGTCTATTTGTATATTTTTTAATTACTAAATCGTTCTCGGCGTTAAGATACCTTTTTTAACCGAACACGTTCGCGGGCTTCAAGAATAGGCGTAATTCCATTGAAAAATGTAACCGTTTGTGCTACTAATTCAATTTTCCACATAGTTACTATCATACTTTATCCCTATTGTTGCGAATGCATTTATGCTTCCATGCTTCTGAAGTACATCTATGCAAGGTGTTGCTTTATTAGAGTCTCACATAGTCAACATCATCAACAGAGAGATGAAGGTTAAAGTAAGGTTAATGTAATAAATGCATTAATTCAGTCATTTTTTCAATCTAATTTCGATGTTTATTAACCCATTCAGGCGGAATGAAAATATATTGGGCATTATTTTAGAACGCGTCTCGTATATTGAAACATGGTATTTTAATTAGGCTACAGCGCGTTTAACATATACAACCTATTCCATTTTTCTTCTTACACTATATTCACCAAGTTTTATTTCATATCTGTTTATATATATATATATATGTATATATATATATATATATATATATATATATATATATATATATATGCAAAGGTATATACTTTTAGAATAGATCTTTCTGAAGGAATCAGATATTAATTCGGATATTCATGCGTCTTTTATCAGTTTAACCGGCGTCAGAATTAACAATGATATTATGTTTCAAGTACTTACAAAAACTGACGACACTTCTCTCTCTCCAAGATCACGTTTCAGATCATTTATAAAATTGCTGATTGATTGTATCATGAGTAATCCGTATTTCAATAAAATAATGTCCTTGGAAATAGACTAAGCAAGATAAATGTCATTGTCATCAATAAGATGATAAAATAATTGTTTTATTCATGTTTTAAATAGAACACTGATAAACACAAAGAAATCGTATGCACGTACATTGATACAAACACCTATATGCGTCATTTTATAACTATGTCATGCATGTACGCATATAATATTATATACTATTACAATATACTCTCTCTATATATATATGTGTGTATGTGTGTGTGCGTATGTGTGTTGTAGGAGAACTAACCTACGTTACCTACTTATAGACTAGTCCAATCTCAATAAATACCGGAAGACTACCCGATAAAATGTTAGTCAATATCCGGTGGAGCAACCTAGGTCATTCGTCGACTTCGACGAATAACCCGCCTATTGCATACATTGCATTACATTTTGTTACTTTGTTCTGACATTTCGTTTTTCTTTATATCCCTTTAACAAGGTTATGACAATTACAACGTATATTTTCGAACTCACCGTTGTAAGTCAAATTTTAAATATATCGAGGATTCCAAATAACTCACGACGGAAAGTTGAATTAAAGTAAGCAATTGTTGAAAAGCACGCATGCAAGGAAAAAAGGAACTCTCGAAAAACCAAATAAGTGTGTGGACATAAAAGTTTAAATTGCAAACTCGTAGAAAGTAAGAATATTTTCATATTTTTTTAATTTCCTTTGCTTGTCACTGTGGCGATATCTCAACGCATCCGTAAATAAAAAAGAGAAATACAGATTATTCGTGTTTTTTCCTCGCGTCATTAAATAAGTGTCATCAAATTGTTTTTTTTTATTAGCGGGGGCTTATTAAAAGAAAAAAAAACGGTTGTCAGCTTTTCTTATCACTCTCAATATTTTAGGGAAAAGAATATTCACTTTGAGAAAATACTGCATTTTTCTTTCGACATATATAATTTTATCTCTTCTCTATGAAAAACACATTCGTTTTGGAGGACGATTTTTTCACGCCGATTTTAAACCGAATGTTCAACATTGGTTTCAAAAGTTATTAAAATAAAATATAATACTTTTATTCCCTTTTAACCCGGTTGTTTAAAATCGTAATACCTTGTTAATCTTAACAGGGTTTTAAGTTTCTGTGCATTCAGTATTTTACCCATCATACAATAATTAAGCTCATAACAAGAACATTGAAACAAATAATAAAACTGCAAATTGAACAACAACAACGCGCAAAGAAAGACAACTATAAAATAATACTTCCACCGATTATAATACCGCATTTTCACAGGACTCAATATGGAATAGGATGGACAATTTCTGCTAAGAGTCTTAAAATGTAAATCATTGAAGCTTATTTTCGTTGGCAAGACGACTTTTCAGGATCGACTGCCAACCAGAAAAAGGGATTCTTTACTATTAGGAAAACTAAGGACGGTTGAGCATAATAAGTTTGTGGATTTTGTTTTAGCACGCAAAACATCGGAATTAACTTTTGCCGAAACGGTGGAACTTCTTTCAGAGCTATATAGCCCGAAAAATCCGCAAAACAAGAATCAAAATAAGGACGGAAACTTTCTCGCTAGTCCTAAAGTGATGATGCCCTGGGCAACCGACCCAGTTGTAAATGTCCATGAGACTGCAAAGAAATTTTCATCGGATTCGAATCAAGTCGGAACATTATTTGCCGAGAGCCAACGTCACTCAAAGATATTACGTGCAGCAAAATAATAGCACGCAAACAACTTTTCCGCAATATAGTAAAATTACCAAACCGTTTTATCCAGCATTTATTTTTAAAATTAGACAGTCCACCATATTATAAACAGTAGGGGAAACACCTGGGGCAATATCGCCCCTTGTCTGATAGATTTTTAAAGCGGGGTTCTAGGTTAGGTTTATTGGTATTTAATTACTTGGGACAAAGTCTACCCACGCAAGTAATCAATTGTTTTATTTAAATCTCGCAATTAATACATAGGAAATGGCAATAAACCGTTTCTTTTTTCGGGTGGAAAAATTGTCCTGAACAATCAATGTCCTAGTAAATAAAGGCTACTGAAACTGTCTACAAATCATTTGATATTGAGCCTGTCCAACTCACACCAGACCCACGGCGTTCGGTCAGAAGAAAGAAAATAACTGAGCCGTTCAGGTTTAACCCAATGTTATGTTCCCTAAAAATATACTTGATAAATACTGGAAGACTAAAGCGCAATGAATCAGTGACTATCCAGTGGACCAACTTAGGTTGTTCATCGAGGCAACCAAGTTTTTGTATCCTTTGCAAAACCTACTGTTATTTACCATTGGCGTTGGTGTATTTCTTTGTAACAATTTACAGGGATATCACAATATATATATATATATATATATATATATATATATTCCGTATTTATTTTTAAAGACTCAATATATTATTAGAGCTTAGAATGTATCATACAGCTAATATATATATATATAATATATATATATATATATATATATATATATATATATATATATATATATATATATATATATATATATAGGGTAGGTCGATTTTGAAACTGTACAAAATAGCATATGAAGTAACTTGGTAAATAATGTCATAAGATACCACCTGAAATATTTTTCTTTCAAATTCTCTATTTTGTTTAGCCTTTGAACTTAAATACCCAATAAATTTGGGTTTTTATTACGGTGTCGGTGACACTAAGGGTACATATCGATTAAACAAATTCCGAGTGTTTACAAAAAAATAGAATGCATAACGCATTTTATTTTTCATAATAAATATTTAAAGTTTATTATACTGTATTTTATTTTGATTAAACGAAAATATAAAAAATTGAAAGGAATCAAAAGCTTATAATATCTGATTTAATTCAGAAATATATATATATATATATATATATATATATATATATATATATATATATATATATTGAAGTTATATTTGTTGAGTAATTATACGGAATCGCCGGTTGAAATTACGACCCCCGTGCGTTTGTATGTTTACTGTTTTTACATTTTCAGTAAACTGTTGAATTATCTCTGCACCTAATTTACTCTTTAAATATCGCTCAAATATTTCATTAAAATAGACTTAAATATAAAAAATGCAACTATATAATTATTCCGATTTGTTTCCATTTGAATAGGATAGTGTTTATTCATTAATAAAAAAAATTCCCCTTTAAGATAAGTAAACAGTACTTAAACATTGTTTATTTATTTCAAATTTATTCCAAAATATTTTGGTACTGATGCACTTATGTTAACATGCTGGAATTATAACATTATTATTTAGAAAACTATTTTAATATCGGATTTAAGTTGAAGATACGATTTTTTAAAATATCACGGCAGCATAAGTGCATAGGCACCAATTTTTAAAAATTAAACTTAGTTAAAAATTATCTGTGTAATTTCATATCTGAGTGTATTTTTTTAGACATTTTATTCAAAATGTCCCGAAAATTTACAATTCAAACTCGCAGTACAAATGTAATGAAATTTTCAGGTCTACCTACACTATTTAATAAAACGGAGCCTCTGATTTACTGAGAAATTATTCAATATAGTCACTATTTAATAAATACTTATCCTCACATGTCATATTTAGCTTTTTCCAAATTAATAACGAAGGAAGTCATGGATATTTGGAAAGCGGTTAATTCATGTTTACCTCTTTTAAGTGAAATGAGTTTTAAAAAAGGTGGCTATACTATGCTTCAAGAAGGCCAAAATAATGAATGGAAAATCCCTCCACGCTTTCCAAAGGAAATTCTGGATAGAAAAACTGGATTCAGTATTTGATATTTCGTCCTGTTTTTGCAATCTGTCAGTTGTAAGTTGTGACGACCCTCATGAAAAATGCAATAAAGAAAATTGCCAGATTGAGCAAATGCTTTGCACCTGTTCTCTTCAACAAAAAGTAATTTATCATCTATTTTCCATTTATATTTATATGGGGAGAAAACCTAATTTGCAAACAATTTTCATATTTTAATGCAAACTAATTGTTAATTAAGCTGCTTAGATGTATTTTAATATAAGTAAAATCTGATTTTTCAGGTTCCAGTTGAGTACCGGAAATATCTAAAGGATCAGGGAAGAAAATAGTGCCGAAAAGTATATTTCAGGTTGGTCCAGTTTATAAAAGTTCTATGAAAAAATACAAAGGAACGAGAGGGGGTTAATAAGAATGTACATTCATCACCAACATCTTCAACTTAAAATAGACAGAGTAATATTTCTTTCCCCCTCTTACTTGTCTCCTCAAAGTGAAGAACATGAAGAAGAATATTTCCAGCCAAGGAGTTATCTAAAAGGAACTTATAGCCTTATCAAATTCCCCAGATATGCTCTTGAGTTACTCAAAGGGAGGGACATATCTCCTCATCGTAGAGTCAGCCTTGTCAATGCATTGCTCTTGGATTTGCATGCTATGGGCCTTCTTATACAACATATTAATATAAGCAATATTGTTTTTGATAAAAGTAAAGTGGACGAATTATGGAAGTTTTAAAGCCAATTTTAACTTTTTAACTCTTATCAGTGTTAAGAGCCAATATGAAACTGCAATAAGCCGTAGTTTTAATAAGCCTAATTATAAAAAACAAAATGTTTACTTTATTTAAATAATAAAGAATTTAACCTTAGGAAGAATAAGAAAAAAATAAGAAAATATATAGGGTTCAACTATACTTCCAAAACTGAGATAAAATCAAACAACCCAAATGATTTTTGAATAATCAAAAGCTCTCATAGGCATCCACACAACCACCTCACTTTATTAAATAAAAATATATTATAATGTATTATTTTATTATGCCTTACTATAATAATACTAATAACACAAAATCATAAATTTATAAAAAAACTGTAATGACCAGTCAAACTTAACCTACTCAAACCGTAACTGCCAGTAACCCGGTAAATGACCACTAAATAATGATTGCATATATTCAGATATCATTTATACAGGTATGGTAACTGACTTGGGCTCCCCTTTTACAAACGACACGTCGCACTAAGAACAAGCAGGAACCATATTGAGACCCAATTCCTGATTCAATTCCTGAGCAACCGATCTCCCCAACCACAGTAATTAACCCCATAAAGAATCCCATTCTTATATCCCTTTAACGTAGGATTCTTTCGCACCGCCCACTGCTATCAGCATCTTTACCAAATTCCATGCAACTTCTTAAATAAACACCTATATAGGATTATCCGCATTTTGTTATAAATATCGCATTTCAAATACCATCTGTTCTATCTAAAAAAAAATCAATTTTTAAACGCAGAGATAAAGTACCTTTATATATATATATATATATATATATATATATATATATATATATATATATATATGTATGTGTGTGTATGTGTGTGTGTATTTCTGCATATAGTAATCATTCCCTAACAAGAACATTATGTAATTCACACTCACAATTTTATTCGTGTTTATGAAAAGTTTCTTACTTGTGTTTCGTTGAATAGCAGAATCCTGCTAAACATGTTTTTAGAAACTAATGTATGCTTATAGATGTTTTTTGAGAAGTTATTTAGTGAGTTACCGCTATTCACCGAAAAATGTGTAAAAGGTATTCCGAAGAATGAAAAATATGAGTATGAACTAAACGCATTTTACTGTTTTGTAATTACAACAAATGATATACATGCAGTGAAAATTCGTTCGTGTTGTGCTTAATAATTTTTGAAAGTTGGAAATGTATTGAATCATAGAATCTATATTTCCATGGAATATTCCAAAAGATATATCTATCTTGGTATAAAAAAAGCAGAAATTAAAGATGATGTCGCCCCAAGTAATAGGAAACATTATTACGAAGTTGTATTACGATAGAGATCAATAAGTTAGTTCTAATTAGTTGAGATGGGAGTTATTTTTAGATTCACTTGTTTGCCTTGTCACACATGCGAGATCATAATTGCCGCGCGCAAATCGCTATCTTAATTGCATCCGAATGACTGGCTATTTCGAGTACTTGATCGCCTCCCAACGACATCTCATTTTCAGTCGGATGATTGGAATTAGAGCAGTTTCAAGCATGAAGTTTGATGGAGAATCTCATATTTGTTATAAAGTTCAGTTACCACTGGTAATGGCATTCGGACGTCTATTTTCGGATTAGTTTCTGAATCAGACGCACCGCACTTTTCTCCGTTAATATATGTATGGTTTTCTGTGCCAGTCTGTCTGGAGAGTTATTATTTTATGTACATATCTAAAATCACTAGATAAGAATGTGTGCACACACATATATACAAATATATTTGTACGGATTATAATTCACGGAAACAAAATATATGATAAAAAGGCCAACACAGAGAAGCTTGTAATGTACAAATGTGATTTTGCTTTGTTTTTTTGTTTTGTTTTTTTATTCAATTTTCACCCCCAAAAAAAAGGCACAGTGCAACTTTGAAGCAGGGGGCTACGATCAGGGACTTAATTAGCGGGGTCATTATGAAGGGATATGAGTAGAGAGATGTTTGTTAACATTACACTTGAACTTTTGCATATCATTGTAGTTGGGAAAGCAGAATCCCGGAAGGAAGTTCCAAAGACCCTCAGGTCCGGGGAAGAAACTATTATAGTAAAAGGCTTTCTTGCACCTAGGAATCTCTACTGTAAAGGGATGAGACTTAGTAGCTTGTCGGGTTTGTCGGGGGTAGTTACGTCGGGGAGGTACAAGTGTTTGCAGTTCGTCAGAGCATTCACCATTAAAGTATTTATAGAACAGGTAGAGGGATTCAACATCTCGTCGATGGGACAGAGGCTGAAGCCTAGATGACAGTTCAGGACCTATCAGGTTGGCGACTCTCTTTTGAACCCTGTTCAGGAGCGTGACACAAGCAGCAGATGCGCCAGCCCAGATCTGCCAACAGTACTCCATACATGGGCGAATGGTTGCCTTACAGAGGTAACAACTTTATGTATTTTTATTTACGTAATGCTGTATGTCCCCGAATTAATTATATAAAAAAACAGTTATGTGTGGTTCGAAGGAACCTCAGATCAACATATTTTTTATGGCACATTTAGTTTTTAACAATCTTTTACTAGACAATAATTTGGAGTATATATTTTATTTTTGAGTATTTTTCTTACACTACTTCCAGTGATTTTCTCAAAAAAAACTCTTGTAATTCGTATGTTACACTATATTATTTTGATAGTTAATCATGATGTGCAACCGGAGAGTCCTCGCAATTCCACAGATGGCATTTTGTTTTACAGGCAATATCACTCTTATATATTTCATTTTTTCCTTTACAAAGTCTAAAATGAAAACGGTATTTTGTATATACATATAATTAAACTTTTTTACATTGGTTACTTTATATTTAATACAGCAGCAATAACTCAGTCGAATTGCATTTATATGCCAAACACCTTATCTACAATTTAACACCGCGGAGATCACACATATACTGATAATAAATAGTGTACTTTAACCCGTTCTCTGTCATATACAACGCCTAGTTTAAGCATACAAGTAGGCTGATACGAAATAAAAATGTTAAACCTTTAGCTTTGTTAGTTAAAATGTATTTACAGCATCTTTTTAGTTTGTGAAATAATACGTTAAAAAACTTTGGAGAAATACATCAATGTACGACGATATTCATTTAAATGTGGCATTTCCTTGTTCAAGATCCCTGTAACATTAATTGCTAAATATAACTTCATGTTGCCTTGATTTTAGTTTGTAACGATAATATACCGTATATTTTATTCTATTTTATTCCGTCACATAAGGGAAATGCGCAATATTTGCAGAACACCGAACAGGTTTTATTGTTGGCGAACTCACCCGATCATGACGCTCATATATATTTCCTGCCTGCAAAATGGTTCAATTGTTTATGTTTGTATAATTTTTGCGTCACTTTTTTTGTATAATTTTTGCGTCACTTTTTTTTCAGTATATCGCCATGTGCAGGTAAATGTTACCTCAGATTTATTTTTTTGACAGAGATAACAGTTTGTTCATTCAATATGCAAGAACAACATGGTTTTTGAACAAATAATGCACGTCTACGATTATTACAACAAAGAAGTTTTATCCTATTTACTTTACTCGAATATACCACGAATTGCAAAAATTGCAGGGTATTTTTCTATCACTTCTTCCCATCTCGCTCTCCCTTTATATATATATGTAAATTTTTATACTGTCACATCTACTATGGGTTCTACTAAGGTATTTAGCACTGTTGAAATAAATATTAAAAATCTATGCACAATATATTATATCATATCAACCTACGTGTGTATAAACATTAAATACAAAATGACACGCACACAAACGCACACACGCACGCACACACACAAACATATATATATATATATATATATATATATATATATATTAATGTATGTAGGTGTAATTCCTTATATTTATACACATTGGTAAGATATGTTAAGTTAATAAATTGTAACCTAGAGCGTGTTTTATTTATACGAAGGCAAAAAAAAGATTTTTAATTGTGCCCTTATATTAATAAGACTGATCTATGTTTATCGTATATTAAATCAAATGAATGTGTAACGACTTGATGCTAAGCAATGAATTACATCTGTGTATTTCCTAAAGGCTGTATTTCGTTTTACAATCCATACGTACATCCCACCCCCTTTAGAATTAACATCTGACTATTTACTTAGTTAGAATTCAAGTTCCGGTAGTCTGATATTATGCCGTTTAAAAACATACTTTTATGATTGTTTTGACGGAGAACACACTCCGACACAGGAAGCATATAACATTCTGTCTTCTGAAAATGACTCTTTCAGTAAAGATGCATACCTTTTATCATCCTAAAACTTTAACCCGAGACAAATCATGTATATTTCTACACGCTCCAAGGATCCCTGGCCAGTTGTCATTTTTCATTATCGAAATGCGTCATTACACTTAATTGTTATTGTCTTATTAGCAATTGTTTATTTCTATTCCATAGTATCTGTTAACGAATTATAAGTATGGCCACTAGGTTTAGAACCCTCGAAATTTCATACGTATTCCCTATACTATATTCTAATTGAATCATTGCTTTATTATAAGACCATTTATTTCTGAACAATTTACAAAGATTAGTATTATAGAGATATTAGATAAGAATACATCTATAAATCAATTGCCATATTAATTTTTCATCAATTATATAAGGAATGTGACACTTTGTGAGTTGATAAATATCGCTATTATAATTATATTTCTCTTAGTTATCTTTACTGCAAGAAAAGAAATACATTTTTTTATTTCTCGCTAGTTAAACTTTCAATGCCATCCAGTACAGCGAATGCCTTTGCATATAAACATATACACATGCATACACATATATGTGTATGATTGCGTGCGTGTGTTTTTCAGATAAAATTGAAGTGTCCTTAATAATTAGGATATTTTCGCACGCCACGTGCTTTTGATAAAATGCCGTTAATTTATTTATCAGACTTATCAGGCTCGGTTGGAAGTCATACGTTAGTTATTAATACATGTCTGGCGACAGGAGACCCAGTTAAACTGAATTAAAATTCAAACGTCAATTATATATATTGCTTATTGTTATCAATGTATCAGGTGATTCAAAAGTATGGAAAATATTTCAAACTCTACTACCTTTCTGGCTAAGAAAAGTAGTATATCTTAAAACAGCATACTGAAAGATAATATTTGATATTTATGTTTACAGTTACTCTAAGCCAAGGGCGAACTAATTTAAGAATGCACGAACAATACTGTGTAGTAGATGTTTGTAACAAAGTTTCCAAAACACATTTAACATCAATGCAGATTTCGCCATGATATTAAATATTTAAAGAAGAAATGTATATATATATACATATATATATGCATATATATATATATATATATATATATATATATATATAATGAGTACGTACGAAGAATAATACCCGATGAGAAGTCTGTGTTACAGATGACTTCTGTCAAATTAGAAATAGTTAATATTTGTATTTGAAATATGAGATAGATAAGTATGCAAAAATAGGAGACAGTTTTGATTTTTCTACATTATGAAGATGTAGACGATGCACAGCATTTAAACATTTGCATAATTTGTGTTTTCGTTTATTGGAAAGTCGTCCGTCGCAATATATGCGGCACTATCTGTAAGGATTTGATGATAACTCATCATCTAACTCATCTTCTCTCTCAGACTCACCCCATTTTCACCCACTCACTCGCTCTTCTCTTGGTCCGATTCTTATTTCTCTTCCATAATTCTGAGTCCGGGTGTTGTTTTACCATGCAGCTCTCTATGACAAATTGCTATGAACATTCATCTACTTTCTTTTCATTCCGCCTTGACTTACGTATTCTCAGATTGCTGAAAAACAACAATCACACATGTGTATAACAGTCTGCACATAAACTATTTTCTATAATGAAAAATAACAGTTTTTCACAAGAAAATATTCTTAAAGAAATGAATGTTGTCTTTATTTGGTGGACGGTCCCATTTACCTCAACTAAGCCCAAGCAACGCGTGGCCGGGTACGGTAAGATATATATATATATATATATATATATATATATATATATATATATATATATATATGTCGGTCCAGTACAATATATATATATATATATATATATATATATATATATATATATATATATATATATATATATTGTACTGGACCGACATGTAGAAAACTCGTTACAGCGAGCCAACTGACTTCAAAAACAAAGGAGCTCTGAAGATATAGTCATTTTAGTATCAACAGGTATATTTATTTAAGAAGAAAGTAAAAACTGAAAAGGAAGAAGAGAGAGAAAAATAAACGATTAGGAAACCCGTGGAAGAAGAAAATAATGTCACAATTCCGACGATGATAAATGTCAACAAAATTCGAAAATAGGGCTAGATAAATGTGCTTAATATGAAATAGTCTTAAATATTTCAATATAAGTTTGACATACCATTTGTTTCTGCCGATGCAACGAGATTACTTCACATTTGAATATCTTGATTCCACGCGGTCACTAAAGAACTACCGTTTACTTGTCTAGTGTCCAACGAAATATTACCTTTCTAGGAGAAAGGATCAAATGGAGATAAATCTGAGGTGTAAAGGGGATCACTCTGAGTCGTTTTTTTTTCTTTTCTACCAAGCAAGACGTAAAGGGCTTAATTCTTAAGTCATAATTATATTTTTATTTTATCTAAACTGTTAAATGGAAACAGAACATATATATATATATATATATATATATATATATATATATATACGAAATGCCTTCAATAAATCTTTAGACTATTTACACTACATATATTTAACATTTAAAATTGTTGCAGAGTCTCGAAACTTTCGTATGTTTTGAATGTTATAAAGGATTCAAAGAAAGCAGGGATTTTATGAATGATACTGAAAAGTGTAGAAGGAGTAAGAAATTCGGAACACCAGAGTTTATTGGTCAAATAAAGATGTTCATTGAGAAGGACCGACGTGTGTCTAGAGAGAAATAAGCGCACCGTTTAATATCAGTGTGGAAACTGTACGTACAATTATTCTCGAGGAACTGAAGATGCAGAAGATTTGCGCTGAGTTTGGATTATGGTTGCTCAGAGAAGATCAGAAAAAAACGTTGTCATAAAAGCAGGGTGATGCTTAAACTAACCAATACAGTCTATAGTGCAGAACTTACGCCCTATTATTTTTGATTATTCCCTAAGCTCATGGCAAACCTTAGGTACTGTCGGTATTAGTCGATTTAGAAGATGAAATAGAATGTAACGATGGTCACTGATACACTCATAGAAAAGTACACCCATGTGGTTTTCAGAAATTGCTTGTAACGTTACAGCACGTGAATTGAACCCAGAGAAGATTACATGGAAGGGGACTAGAGTTTCCTGTGTTTTTAAACTAGGGTTTTATCTATGGGGTAGCATCAATTTAGCCGAGAATTAAAGAAATTGATCACCTATAAATGGCAAATGTTGCGCATCGTAGTAAAACAGCCAGAGTGTATTTTCACGACTGGAAGTCGTAAATCTTGTATATCGCTTTTAACTTTAGATCCCTTTTTAAATTGTTTTTTCCCGACCGGGCATAAGAGTTCATAATCTTAAAAGAGCTTATAATTATGAATCATTATTATTATCTCATACCTATAGACATTAGTATTTCATATGTTTGCAATCACCAGTGCAGGAATAGATAATTTCTGCTGAAAAAAAGGATTCGAACTCATTTCCAAAGTAATATTTTACTCCATTGCCTAAGCCAAATAATTTGAGAATTAAGGACAATGGAACACCTATAAATACAAAATGCTGACATAACTCTGAAGTAGACAAAGAATATACTTATGATTAAAGTCGTTAATGTTAAATGTTGCTTTTTGGTTGTCTTTTATCCAAAGTGGGCTCAAACTTAATAGTCGTAAGCGCTTATTTTTGTTTGTATTTTTTAAAAATATATTTAACACGTATGTTCAGAACTCTTATGGTTATTCTTCAAAACTATTAATTCATCAACCTTTTACTAAACATTTTCTATATTGATTCTGTAATAAAATAAACATAATAAAAACCACATTTTTTACCTCATATATATCATGCAACATTTTGACACGCAGACTGTGTATGTATATTTGTGTTAATATTCTACTAATCCTATTCCCGTAAGACATTCATTGAAAAATTATTGTGATGTGAAAAGAATGCAAAGCGATGCTATTATGCCACACAATGAACAGAAAAAAAAGTCTTTCAGTTTAGAGATTAGGTCAGCCGTTATTGGCATATCAGAATCAAGGGTTATAGATCGTCTTTTATATTTTCAAAATGAATAACCTTATCTGACAGCGTTGTCTAAAGATTTTTTTCAATGAACTACATCGATATCAATATAGAAAGTCCACTTCACAAATACAAAAATAGAAGGAAAAATTAGCGTGAAAAAATATCTGGGAAACGAACGAAGACGACTTTAAACTAAAAACAACTTGCCGACATTTAAGACAGTATTAAATTCCAAGAGGAAAATGTTTTAGGCTGAGTTTCCGATTAAATTTATAGTTTTACTGGTCATTTATGAGGTGTTGTGCAACAATATATTGACTTGGTATACTAAAATATTATTTTAATAGTTCAGGCAGACAGAAGTATTAAATTGCCTTTAACAGCCGCGTCTGCTCTAATATAATGTGCCTTGCTCATCTGTCATGTCTTACGTATGAGATGTTTTAACAGTTTATTATGGTTAACTAATTTAAATATGGCGCCGTATAATAATTATAAACAATAGCTATAATTCCGATACATCAGGTTTTAGTTTTGTATGAGCAACTACATTCATTTAATTAAGACTATAGAATTCATATAAAATCATTGTGTATAAATCCTTTAACTATGGATTAAAAAGTTAATTCGTAGTGTACAAGTCTTAGAGTCGAGAATATCAGAAATAAGTTATTCCGACATTTATTTTTAGTCTTTTGTTGGGTGTCCATATCCCAAATTAAATCACTGCACGTTTTCCATGTGAATTTCTGCGAAAGTAAAATTATAGAAGGTGCTTATCGTTTGTAAAACACATATGCAAAATAAATTGTTTCCAATATCATTTTAGTTATTCGTTTACACTTTAATGCAATTTCAAGATAACGCACTTTCTTAAAGCCACTGTGATTAAGTCTGAGACAATAAAGATAAAAAATAGAATAATCATCTACTTAAAGAACTAAACATTTTAAAGCATTTCAAATTCATTTACGCAACGCTTAAAATAATTCTGTCCGCTTATTTGGCCACATATTGTTTCGTGTGTATCAAGCTAAAATTCTATACTAAATACCAAATGGTTCGGTGTTGCTCGTTCGTAATATAAGCAGGAATAATACATTTTAATATTGGCAGATTTTTTTTTATTTCTCATTATAAAGCCATTCTCTGTTTATTATTATTTATATATCTATAAAGGTGAAAAATTCAGTCAGTGTGTTTATGTGTGTACGTTTCTCTAACAAATTACCCTGTCAATTTTTGGTCTACAGACTCGACATTTTTACATAAGGAGTATTGAGATTTGAGAAAATCCTTTTAATAATGTTTTGGCCACAAATGTGGATGTCAACGGGTCAGCGTTCCACGGTTTAACCTTTGAAAACCGTATCAAACTCCTCCGTCAATTTTGGGCCTAAGCACTTGAAATTTAAAATGTAGGTTTCTTGGACATGGATAAAATATCTTTATTTGATTTGAGCTCAACACAATAAATGTTAAAAGGGGGCAATATTGGAGTCAATGTTTAAAAAAATTACATCTGCGGTCTCTACCAGATTTCTCAGCCTGGTCGAAACATTTGAAATTTTACATAAAGCATATTCACAGGTATAGTAAGGTTCTTACTCGGTTTGGGTAAAAAATCTGATATGCTAAGGGGTCAAAGTTCCAGAGCATTGACTTTCGCTTTCTCTAGCAAACTACTCAGCGAATTCCTGGTCTAAACCTTTGGAATTTTACATAACGGGTATTAATACATGCAACAAGCATTTTAAAACCTTTCGGGGCGAGATTTATTCTACCAAAAGTTCAAAGTTGAAATAGTTAACCCTGGCAAATTCGACCAAACTTACCCGTCAATTTTGGATCCAAACACTTTAAATTTTAGATTTAGGTAACTTGGACATGGGGCAAACATTTTATTTTGATTTGAAACTAAAAAATAAATGTTTTGGAGTTAAAATTGGAGTCAAAATTTAAAAAATTACCTCTGCGGTCTCCACTAAATTGCTCAGACAATTTTTGGTCTAAACATCTGATTTTTTTTCACATATAGGGAAAGTTATTAACAGAAAAAACGGCCCGAGTGAAGCCGGGCGAAAAGGCAAGCAGTAAATAAGGTTGGTGCTGAGAGTAATATGAAGTAATAGATAATGATGTTCGGTTTAAAGTAAATCAGCTTGTAGTAAAGAATAATATTAAATGCATGACAAATAATTTCAGTTTTGATATACACAGGGAATTAATTGTAAATACGTTTGGATTTCAGAATAATAGTGAATAGTAAATTAGTAACAACTATTTTTGGGTTTGGGATTAATAGTGAATTATTCAAAAAACAGTTTCGAGTTTAGAACAATAGTATAATAGTGAAATTAGACATTTGTGTACATTTTCCTAACAAACTACTCTGTCAATTTTAGTGTACAGACTACGGAGTTGACATAAGAGTATCGAGATTTCGGAAAATCTTTTTAATCGGTTTTCAGCTAGAAATTTGTCTGTCACCTTTTCAAAGTTCAAAGATTTGACCTTTGAAAACTCAACCAAACTCATCCACCAATTTTAGTTCTACTTGGGCATGGGCCAAAATTTTTACTTCGATTTGACTCCACAACAATAAATGTTAGGGAGTCAGAATTGGGGTTAGGGTTTTAAAAAAATACCTCTGCACTCTCAACCAAATTACTAAGCCAATTCTTGTCTTAATTTTTAGAATTTTTTATAGTGTAGTCAGATATAAGGACATCTATTTAATCGGTTTTGGGCAGAAAATTTGTCTGCCAAAGGGTCAAAGATGATTTTAACCTTTGCCGTCTCTATCAAATTATTCAACCAATTTAAATCTAAACATATGATATATTACATAAAGTGTAGTCAGACGTACAGCAAGCTTTTTAATCAGTTTTGGACAAACATTTTACTGCTAAGAGGCCAACGTTGAAAAAGTTCACCGTTGCAGAATCTACCAAACTTCTCCGCCAGTATTGTGTCTAAACACTTTAAATTTTAGATGTAGGTTTCGTATATATATACATATATATATATATATGTATGTATATACGCATATGAACTTATAGAACAGTTGAACTGCTAGTTTAATATATAGTAATTATTTCAAAAGATATTAAAACATATATTACTTGAGTCTCATCGGCAAAAAGCGAAACTCGAACGTTTAGCGCTCCTGCTTTAATCATTACTTAAATGTCCAACTATAGTTGTGAATTAGCTCTTATCTACGACAGAGGAATAAAAATGGTTAAAAATCATACGATTTTTAATGATCAATGTTTAAATATGATAATGTGTAAAAGTAAGAGTAAGAGTCAAGATTTACTCGAATTATCTTTTTAAATTAAATTTTCAATTTTACCCTTTAGCAACAATTGTTGCTTGCAAAAATAAAATCGAACGAGTTTTACATGAGCACATATTCTATACATCAAATTTCAAATCTGTAGACCAAATATAAAGAGATGTTTGGCAGAAACGGTTCGCACTCACAAACACTGACAAACTCAATATATATGTATATATATATATATATATATATATATATATATATATATATATACATATATATATAAGAGCAAGTAGTTAAAAAATGTTAAAAACACTTTGAAAAAAAGTTAAAAACATTTTAGTTGAAAAGGAAACACTAAATAATTGGATAGTCCTTAATCCGCGGATTTTCGAAGGAAAACTTTCCTTCTCATCAGAGGATAGGATTTAACAAAAGGCAGGACCGGATTTTGCTTGAAAAAGTATTTCATGAATCTACAAGTAAGTCTAAGATCTTACTTGATTACGAAAAGTGAAGCAGAGGGAATAGAGTGAAGAAAAAAGTGATTTCACGTGAATGGATAGTCTAGTGAAGGGTAAAGTATCCAACGATGTTAAAATCCAAAAATGAAAATCCCAGAAAGTTTGTTATATTTCCATTTGCACAAGTAAATTCCAAGAGAATCGCGTGATTGGAAGATGGTCCAAAATAATCCAAAAGGCAGAAATCTTGCAATGGTTCGCCTTTCTAAAATTCGTACGTATCATCGTATATGCATTCATTGGGATGGTAAAAGTAGTTTATATAGATATATAAAATATTTCCGTGTGCTAATACATTTTTATCTTCAATTCCACGCAATGTTATATTAAAAGGAAGCAGATCCTCCAATAAGAAAACATGAAAAATTATTACGTAATTAGTTTATGTTCGATTTATCAGCAAATTTTGTCAGCAAGGAATATATCGAATGAGTGTCCAAATATTCTAAACATTCAATTTAAAATCTGTAGACCACTTATAAAAGATAAGTTTGTTAGAAACTGTTTGCACACAAACACAAACACACACACACGCGCGCGCGCACACAGAAAAAAACTTATATATACATATATATGTGTGTGTGTGTGTATATGTGTGTGTAGACATATATAAAATATATCCGTGTTTTAGAAGATTTTTATCTTCAATTCAATTCAATTATGTAGAAGATAGAAACTATGCATAAATATTATATTAAAAGGCAGCGAATTCATAAGAAATATAAAGTAATTAATTCAGGCTTGTTTTGGAAGACTACTCAAATTAGTTAAATTGCAGGTAGTCGCAATTATATCAATGCGAGTAGGGTACGCAGTTTATTCTAAAACGTAAATAGCATATATACATACACATATATATATATATACATATATATACATATATACATACATGATTAACCGCACTTAAATATAATTTACATAAGCATTTTTTAATAAATCAAAATATATATAAAATTGTGATAAACCTTAGCCTCTCTTTATTATTAATTGGCATTACAAACAACAAAAATACAACCTTTTTCACGGAAAGACTAGAGATGAAAATAATGTTTAAAATCCTTCTGGTAGGGATGAAATATTTATACAAATGCATTTCTACACACCCACATATACACAAAGACCCGCATATATATATATGTATATATATATGTATATATATATATATATATACATATATAATTTTGACTTAATTATTTTACATGGGCCTGTATGTATATACATTTCTATATATTAAAAAAAATAAAGAATAATCCTGTGCAAGACGTTAAACTGTATCCATTTTGTTTGTATTAATACTTTAATCTACTAATGCGTAATTAATACTTTTACTGCAATGTAAAAATAAAAACATTAAAAAGACGTAAAGTAATCACTTTTTTAATACCTTTTCCCTGTACATTTCCTTTTTGTCAAATAATGTTTTGCATCATTTTTTGGCAAACATTTTCTGTACGAATTTTCTTTTCGACAAATACTTTTTGCATGCTTATTTTAAGGCGCGCATATATTACAATTGACTTGTATTTTTTCTTGTGCACATTAGTTTTCTTTCTTATTTATCAAAAATTCCCTATTTTTTTGCATTGTTTTAATTAACACAAACTCTCTTTTTAAATGGGTACATATGCCATATATGTTTATTTATATGTATATTTATTTATATGTATATATGGATACGTTTTTTGAACAAAACTGCATAATCACATTTAAGAAATGTTTTTTTCACATACCCATCCCCTTTTAAGGTAAAGATACATTCTATTTTTCTTTTATTTCTCTTCTCTGTGCACAGATATCTGTTTGGCATTCTAACACGATTAAAAATGGAGTCTTTTTACATACTAAAATTTTAAGATCCAAATTTTGTTATGTATAATTGAATATAAAAATATATAGTTATTTTTTAGCAAAATGAACCAATGACACTTCTCCATTATAAAAAAAATAGGGAGATGTTACAGTATTCTTACTATATAATGGGGTATGATCTCGCACAATCGGGAGATTATATTTATAAATGACGCTGCTAGGAACTGACGAATCGAATTCTCCCAACTAATTAGAAATCATAATTGCTCCCATAAATATTAAACATTTATGTAGCAATTTCGCATATGTTTTTCTTCTTCGTGTCAACAGGGGAATAATCTTTTGCTCTGTGGATTCCAACTCGAGAACTGTTTACTGCAAACCAGTCACCTCCTAGGATTGTTTAGAACGACGAGCCATCGTAAACTGTTCTATCTACTGAATACCAGTCACCTCCCAGAACTTGTATATGACAACGAACCTGAAACTAAACATGTCTTACACTTCTAGATTACATATATATATATATATATATATATATATATATATATATATATATATATATATCAACAAAAATGTATTATATATTTAAATTTATTAACGTTCAGAGACCAATAAAACCTAAGTCTATATAAATTGATTTAATTAATTAAGCTCCATGCTTATGAGAGTTCATAATCATGAACGCGTCTAATATTTTTTGCAAAAAAGACAACAAAATATAAAATATGAACATGACACTGTGTACTTTTTTATGTTAAATTTGTTTCGCAACCTAATTTTGAAAATGTAAACATTACGCCATTAAAAATATTCTACATATAACTGATCTTCAGACACTGAAATACATGTGTTATATTTATGAAAAATATATTCATAACCCCTATTGTAAGGAATAAAGCAGTTGGAGTTATATCGTTCCTCATCTTTTTATATAATTTCTTTCTTTAACTTTTTCGATTACCTTGGAATTGAGTAAATAGCCGACTTTCGTGTTTTTGTTTCTAGATTATGTTTCTACAAGTTTCTATTTTATATTCATTTAATCTATTTATATTTTGTCTCATTTCTATGATTAGTTTTTCTCTCTGCTTAATTTTATCTCATTTACCCCAACTTTTAAATCACACTCTCAAAATTTTAGTCTCTATTTCTATGTCCTATTAAATATTTCTCAATTTTCCGTAGCTTTGTATGAATCTTTACAAAATATTTAATAATCCTTTTATTTCACATGCTATCTTTAAGATAGATATTATTCAGGGGTTAATTAAATTATTTTTAATTAGTATTCATCTTCACATAATATTAGTTTTAGAATTAGTTTAAATGTTCAGTCCATCATTTCAAGTATTAACTTAATATAAACATGTTATTTTGGATGTTTCAATTTTTACTATTCCCGGATCATTCTGTATATCGGAACTCTGTAAGGGACAT
The DNA here is from genome assembly GCF_053919585.1 of Euprymna scolopes. NCBI lineage: Eukaryota > Metazoa > Mollusca > Cephalopoda > Sepiida > Sepiolidae > Euprymna > Euprymna scolopes. Next base: position 119,697,263 of record NC_136486.1, on the reverse strand, counting down.
ACATAAGGGGTTTCTTGTTTGGGATATTGAAATATCTCAAGTTTTATTAAATTACTAATTCCAATTGTTAAATTTAAATGTACATCTGTTTCCATTATTTAGCTTATAATTACATTACATTCTATATGTAACGTTAACAAAGTAACTTTTTTTAGTTATCGCACTATTCTAAGGTCCTTGTATATAATTTAAAAGTCTCTTTCTCTGCTTACGTATCAGTCACAACATGTTTTTTAATTATTATTTTTATATACTTATTATTTCCATCCGGTCTTTAAAATGATACTGGGAAGGTATATCTATGAAGACAACTTTATGTAACATCAAACTTTTGTTTAAAATTTCTTTTTGAAATTCATTATGTGGTATGACAAGTAAGCATAAATCACATCCTTTATATTTAATAGGTTTATATTTCCTACATTTATCCACTATTAGCCATTTTAATTAAAATTCTATATTATTCTAACGTAGTTCCATTACCCTATACCTTTATGCAATGATGTTTCATCTCTTATTTTTAATATTTGTTGTCCTATCCATGTTTTTATCCTTATATTCATTCCAATTTCGTTGCTACTATTTTCGTCTGTTAAATGGTGCAACATGTTTACGGCATCTGTCCTAAAAATTACATTCAGTTCCTCTTGGGTATATTTCTTTTACTATTATCCTCCTAAACCGGAACTCTGTAAGGGGCATTACGCGGTTTTGCTATAATTTATCGATTCATAATTTCATCGAAATTCCTTATTTTTCTGAATTCATTATTTTTTGTCTTTATTAATTTTCTATGCATAATTTTAATCTTGCAGCTTGACATTATTATTTTTATAGCAATCTTGGTTAAATTTACCACTCAGTTTACTTCAAAACTTATATTTTGATTTAGTTTATTTTAATTTATCATTATCTTTTTCTCACTATTTTGCAATTACTTAATATTTGATTTCTTTTTTTGTGCTATTGAAATATCTCAAGTTTTAGTTAATTACAAATTACAATTGTTAAATTAAATGTAATTATATTTCCCTTGTTTAGCTTATAATTACAATACATTCTATATGTAACGTTATCAAATTAAATATTTTAGTCATCGCACTATTCCAAAGTCCTCGTATACAATTTAAAATTCTCTTTTTTTTGCTTACGTATCACTCAAAACATATTCTGTAATTATCATTTGTATATACATGTTATTTTAACCCGGTTTTTAAAATGATAATGGGGAATTATATCTATGTAGACAGCTTTGTATAACATCATACTTTTGTTTAAAATTTCTTTTTGAAAGTCACTATGTGGTATGACAAGTAAACGTACATTACATCCTTTATATTTAATAGGTTTACATTTTCTTACTTTATCAACTATTTAATTCAAATTCTATATTAATCTGACGTAGTTTCTTTACTCAATCCTATATGCAGTGATAGTCCATGTCTAGTTGTTAATATTTCTGTGCCCTATTCATGTTTTTATCCTTATATTCATTCCAATTTCGTTGCTACTATTGTCCTCTGTTAAATGATACTACATTTTAACGGCATCTGTTCTTAGAATTACATTCAGTTTCCCATGGGTATATATATTTTTTTTTTACTATTATCCATCTGAACTTCAGATTTATATACAATTTCAAATATGAAGCTATTGTTTTCCAACGGGCATTACTTAGGTATCCTACAGTTACTTTTTTCACAATATTTTTTTCAATTATTCAATCCTAGTATGATTAACTACTATGTTAATTTTACCATTATTTGAACTTAACAGGAGACGAAACCGGGCACATACTTTTTTTTAAAGTGAAACTGGAATAGGGCAAACCACTTGTCTAGACAAATTCATAATTAAAGGATACTCCAACTTAACATCTAAATCTGACCCCCAAGATCGTGATGGGCATGGGATATGTGCCTACATCAAAGATGGCTTTCCATGTGGTAAGGATATCTCCAGAGAATACCCTAATTTACCTTATATGTGCTTCTGGGTTGAACTATCTTACACCACTGCATTTATATTTGCCCTCTATCGCCCCCACAACAGTGGGGTTACAATCTTTAAGAGCATATCTGATAAAATTGACCAGATCCTGTCTGCTCATTCTTTGGCTAACATTCACATTTGCGGTGACTTCAATGTCTATAATGTGGAATGGCTGAACCACTCAAGTAAAACCGATGACGAGGGAAGGTTTTGTCATGATTTTTCCATTGCCTATGACCTCACTCAGATTGTTCACGAACCCACACGTGTGCCCGATACACCAGGTCAATATGCAAGCCGTCTAGACCTTTTCCTCACGACATCCCCTGACCTGTGATCATGTTTCATTCTATCTCCTCAAGGATCCTCTGACCACTCCGTTGTAACAGATAAGATAAAAATGAAATGTAATAAGTCTTCAGACGTACCTCTCAACCGTACTGTATATCGATACTCTATGGCTGACTGGGACAGCTTCCGTTCATTCATATCTGACCTACCTCTGCATTCCATGTTTAAAAAAGGTGTGTCCTATATAGTATCAGACATGTCTGAATGGTTAATTGTAGGCATAGATCGATTCATACCATCCAAAAATTCCAACAAAAACCTAACAGGCAGCCATGGTGCTCCCCTGAATGTGCTGCTGCCATCGCGCACAGAAATAAATTTTTCCATAGCTACCAACGTAATAGATGTACTGATACGAAAACTGCTTTCAGGATTGCCAACAACCACTGTAAAAGAGTAATAAAAATGCAAGAGAGATATATACTCAGTCTGTTGAATCCAAAGTAGCTGAGCAACGACTTGGTTCTCACCAGTTCTGGCAAATAGCAAAGAAGATCTTGAACAGAAGCGTGCATTCTATCCCAACTATCATCAATGGACCTGCGGTCATCTCGTCAGCATCAGACAAGACAAAACTATTTGCCAAGAACGTTGCAGCTAATTCTACCCCATGCGACAATGACTATCAACTCCCTGTATTTCCTCCTATAACAGACAACACGCTAGGCAACATACAAATATCTGTGCGTGAGGTCGCCAAGCTAATCAAGAACCTTGGTTCCAGTAAAGCAACTGGCCCTGACGGCATTCCAGTTATAACGCTGAAAAAATCCAACCAGAACTTGCCCCCATACTTACAAAACTATTTATGCGTTGCCTTAAGGAGAAATGCTTTCGAACACCCTGAAACATCTCATCAGTATGCCCTGTATTTAAGAATTCAGGTGAAAAGTCATCTCCCTCTCAGTACAGACTAATAAGTCTCATGTGTGTCATGAGTAAGTTGTTGGAATCCATATTAAATAAAAGAAGTAGGCAACGACCTCAACAGAAACAACCTTCTTAATGACATGCAATATGGTTTCCGCTCTGCAAGATCTACATCAGATGGCAGATGTGCTAACGGTTATATCACATAGGATTAGTGAATCTCTTGACAAAGGTTTCCTTTCAAGGCCAATTGCTCTTAACATATCGAAGGCCTTCGATAAGGTATGGCGTAGGGGCCTACTTCACAAGATTTCCAGCTACGGTATTACTGGAAATGTTTTCTCAATCATTAAATCAATTCTCTCTGATAGGTTCATAAGAGTAGTGGTTGAGTGGCAGAAATCAGAGGCCCACAGTATTAATGCTGGAGTCCCCCTGGGGTACATCCTGGGCCCAACTCTCTTCCTGATCTACATTAATGATCTCCCAAAACACATACTTAAATCATTCGTTGACATCTATGCTGATAACACGACCATCTATTGCAACACATTAAAGTTCTCTCTAATTCTCTCTCCTCTGATCTTGAGCGCGTGGTACAATGAATTTAATTCATCCAAAACCAAGCTTCTATAGTACATCATAAACGCTCAGATCCCTATCTGGCAGCAATTGAAATGGATGGCTCTCGCCTTGGGGAGGCTCCATTTTTAGACAAGCTTCTGGTTTTGACATTTACTCCTTCTACCGCTCCAGAAGATATCTCACTACTGATGCAATTCTCTATCTGTATTAAAGCCAAGTACGTCCAAGGATGGAGTACTGCTGCCACATTAGGGCAGGAGCTGCTAAAAACATCCTATCCTGCCTTGACAGAGTACAGAATAGACTTCGTTGTTTAGTGGGGGATGCCCTTATCTCTTACTGCAACCTCTCTCCCACAGAAGAGACGTAGCAGGTGCTCGTCTGAGCTCCAATCCCTCGTCCCCCTCGACAATCTTTCACGAGAAACACCTGTCTTGCTTAAATTACTGTCAATAATTTTCCCCACTCTTTATCTGTGCCTAAATCCAAACGTAGATTCCATGAGCAAAGCTTCTTTCTTAGAACTGCACGCCAGGGGAACTCCCTGTCGCTTGCTTACTTCTCACCTCACTACAACTTGGACGTCTTAAAGTCCAACATAAACAAACTCCTGAAAAACCTTCCCATTAAGTAAGAAACTCTATCAAAACCCCGAATACTAATGATTACTACAATACTATCTCATTGATTACTGTAAACGCAATAACCCTGATCCCTGATTGGCCTTCGGGCCTTGATAAGTGGTGCCCCAATTTAAAAAAAAAAAAAAACTTAACATAATTTTATTTAAATTTGCAGCGGTTGAGAATGCGAGTTTAATTGTGCTCTTATTAATAGTTTTGCTTAATCTATTTTCTGAAAGGAAGTTTTTATCAATTATATTATAAAATTCTGAAGCGATATTATTTAGTATTTGTTCACTGAAAGGTGGATTAACTCAAACTTACATTTTATAGCCCATATCTCTTCTTCATAACTGCAGTATTACTATTATATGCGTGTTAGTCATTTTTAATTCCATTTCTCGTATACTCATCTTTATTTTATACCTGTTCTTTTTCTCTACATTTATTGTCCGTCATCGTCATATTTAGTATATTGTGTAGTTTATTCTACTTTCTACATTATCCACCCACACCCCTTGATATCCAGATCTAGATAATACTTCATTATACTGATTTTGATTTTTATCGAATATATTCTCATTTTATGATATCCAAGATATTATTTTTGGCATACTGTGGATAACTGATTTTTATCCTTTTAGAGGGATTATATTTATAGACTATATCAGAGAGGCGGTAGCACTCTCTATATAGGGATGGCCCGAACACGCCTATATACGCCTACAAAACAAAACTATCCAAATCTCAACTAAAATCAACATATAAGTTTCAAAAGCACATATTCTTACAGAGAAGCGTCTAACGAATCCAGCGAGTGTCAGAACGTCGGTTAAAATGTCAAAAGAGAGCAAAAAGAAAAGGGTACAAAAATGGCCAATTGTTCTTTCTTCTTTCTTATTTCTTCTTCTACTTTCTTCTTTCTGTTGAGACGAGGTATCTCGGTGTACGAACGGTCTCGCTAAGAAAAGTAGATCAGACCAGTTCTTCTAAGAACTCACCAAACGCCAAAGGAAATAAATTAACCGCAAAAGAAACTGCAAGAAAGTAATCTAAGAACTCACTGGAAGCTGACCAAAAAAATCAAAATCCAAGCCCTAGCAACAAAAATAACTAGATATTGTGGCTACTATACACAATCTACTAATAAAAACAAGTACGTTTTCTAAAATAAACTACAATAAATTAACCAAGTAACCCCACACTGTCACTGATTAGGACTTCATATAAAGATAACAACTACACTATTTGTGTATATACCGTTCCACACTTTAACTATTGGTGACGGGGCAGTATCTCAATTCTACGAGAGTAGTCTTGCTATAAGATAAGTGATATTATAGTAAGATACACATACGTGTTATATGTTTACATTTAATAAAAAATGCCAAAGTCAGCACGTAGTAAAAAAGCTCAGAGAAATATAGACTATGAAAAAAAACAAAGTCAAGGTATTATCTGAGCAAATAGAATACTATCAGAAAAATGCTGAAATAATAAAAATTAAGTATCATGCAAATCCTGAGGCAAAGAAGGCTGCCTCACGTGCTGACTCAAAAGCACGGTATAACAGGGATCCCGAGGGAAAAAACTGCCTCACGTGCTCTTTATAACAAAGAACCAGAAAAAAGAAGGCTGCCTCACGTGCTGACTCAAAAGCATGGTATAACAGGGATTCTGAGGAGAAAAAAGCTGCCTCACGTGCTCTTTATAACAAAGAACCAGGAAAAAAGAAGGCTGCCTCACGTGCTGACTCAAAAGCACGGTATAACAGGGATCACAAGGGGAAAAAGCTGCCTCATGCACAAACTATTATAAATATAAATATCAAAAACTGCCAAATCTTTGCCAAAACGCCAAAGAATGAACCAAGAAAAATTTAATAGTGAAGGTATGAACATTTTAGAACTTTATAATACTCTAACTGTTTTATCAGAGAGGCGGTAGCACTCTCTATGTAATATAGAACCGATGGAGGACCAAGAGGCAACTCCTAAGGCCCAACACCCAAAGACCTAAAACCCAGCAAGAAGCGACCTGCTACTAATGGAGGCGGCAATGAGCCGAGTCCTAAAAAAGACAATACTATCATGAATGTCAGTTTAAAAATAAGACTGTAAGTAAAAATACTAATTAACAAGAATAAAAAAGCAATGGAAATGCTAAAGGATATAGGGATGGTATGCCAAAAAGTATACAAACAAGATAGCTATGAATGGCTAGGCACATGGAAATAGAATTGCATCCAAAGTATAGCCCTATAGCTTTTTACAACCGTAATGATGGCACGGAATGAAGATTGGAGAAAAGCTATAGGGCTATACTTTGGATGCAATTCTATTTCCATGTGCCTAGCCATTCATAGCTATCTTGTTTGTATACTTTTTGGCATACCATCCCTATATCCTTTTGCATTTCCAATGCTTTTTTATTCTTGTAAAATAGTGTTTAATTCAGTTTGTGATGCGGTTCATAAAAAGTTTTGTTAAGATTTGAAGTTATGTAAAAAAAAAATAACTATTTTACAAGTTCAGTCTAATATTATTTCTAACTTAAGTTGATTTAATAATAGTTTAATTATCTTTCTAGTTTTCCTTTTTTCGATTGTTGCTAAAATTAGCTATAATAATAGTGCGTAATCTCTATATAGCTCTCCATACAAGCGTGGTATTTTTATTCGTCTCATTTAGTATGTACAGACCTAATAAATCCGTTATCAAAGCAGAGTTTGGAAATCCCATTGTAACCTAAAAACAGTTTTCTCTACCAGTTCTACCTAATACATTATCGTATCTTATTAATGTTTTTTTTCACTTGTTTTATAATTTTGAGTTTTAATCTAGTTATATCTGTTTCATTTTCCGCTAATATATATATATATATATATATATATATATACATAAATACCCGTTCACATACACTTTTCACGATAAAGCTAGAATCCAGAATGAGATAGAATCGAGCAATTGCATAGACAACGGACAACGCCAGACCCAAAGTGGGTTTC
>NC_136486.1:119677335-119687335 GCF_053919585.1 Euprymna scolopes | reverse complement strand
GTGTAACGAGAAGACCTTTGTTACCATCCTCTGTAAAATGCTAATATAGGAAAACCGTTTTAAGGATGTCAGGTTTGAACACGATAAATTAACACATAAATAAAAACAATACATATCCGTCAGAAACGATACGTGTAATGGGCAGACCTCAGTCGACATCTTCTCTTAAAATTTCATAGAGGAAAAACGTTTTTTGAACATTATGCCGATGGTGATGCTAATCACAATAAATTAAAACATAAATAAAAAACAATACATGTCCGACCGAAACGCTACTTGTAATGGGCAGAACTTGGTCGCGATTTTCTGTTAAAAGTTTCTAGAGGAAAAATGTTTTAAGGACGCAAGGTATCTTTGAGTTTTATGGCGATGGTGATGATGATCTTCTATTGAAAAAGTATTAGGAAAACCGGTTTAAAGGACGTAAGGTAAATTTGATGTTTCTGATGATGGTGATGATGAACACATAAACTAAAATAAAAATTGTCCAAATATCTATTAAACTATACGAGAAAAATAGCGAACAACTTTGTGCACAGGATAAATTTTATTCTAGGATGACGATACAAAATAACTTAAAATTGACAATAAGAATAGAAAATATATAAATAATAATAATAATAATAATAATAATAATAATAATAATAATAATAGACATCGGGACAAGATCAAAGTGTAGTATCTGTTCTTCAGATGCTGCACTTCAATTTCTTGTTCTCTGTCAGTGGAGGAGAACTCCTTCACGACTGAGACAATTTTTATTTTTGTTCATTTTCTCCACGCTAAAAAACGACCCTGGTGTCTAACCCTCTCCCGTGGGGAGGCATTATAACTAGGAATAATAATAATAATAATAATAATAATAATAATAATAATAATAATAATAATAATAATAAATGAAAATACATATTTATAAAAAAAATACTAATACAATATCCGAAGTAAAAACCAAAATACACAATAACATTTCTAAAAGTACAACTAGGTTAAAAATAGGTTAGCTACTCACAAAAGGATATCTACCGCTCCCATAAAGCACAAAAAAGAGAAAAGGGTGACCCATGGGTCAACTGTATCTTTTTCCTGTAATTACCCGCCCATTGGCTGATTAGGATTCGTGTGGTTACAACAAAGACACTGATTGGCTCACTAGAAAAGTAGAAAATTCAATATCATGTACGTATATAAAAATGCCTGGTAACCACAACTTTCGCATAAGTCTGATGAATTCTCACGAGGATGAAACGCGGACTATTCTATGTAGCTTAATTGCCATAACTTACTATATATATATATATATATATATATATATATATATATACATATATATATGTGTGTGTGTCTTTTATATATATATATATATGTATGCATATATATATATATATATATATATATATATATATATTGTAGCGTAATATAAGGTACAAAAATACCAAAGACGTAAATACTACAAGTATTACTTAAAGTTTACATTGATGTTTTCTAATAAACATTAATGTATCAATTTCTTTTCTGTCTTATTTACTTCATTTCTTAACAAAATAATACCGGCCAACGTCGCTTACCTCTTATTACTCTATGTATAAGAGAGCAAACTTTGAAGTAATGGTATGTAAGAGACACACCCGCACTTACATGGTAGTGTATGTAACTTCTCTCTAATTTTTCTTGTTTTACTTGCATACTATACGATGAGATTTAAAAAAAATATATGTGTTTGATCAATGATAGGTGACCACTGTTTGGATGACGCGGATCATGTTAAAGCGCGAGATCGTCCTCCATGTTCCGGTCTCATTCAATGTATCAGGCTAGCTTGTTTCCGAAAAGGCGAATATTCACCTGCAATGACTCATTAATCTAATATGATAAATGTTTTATAATAACTTAGTGAAATGATAGACTTAATCGTCATCAATGTCGACGTTGCTTACGTGATCTTGCCATTATTATGTTTTTTTTTTTTAAATGAAGTGTTTAGAAAAAAAAACATAATATTCAGAAGAAAGCAATAGTTTTATAGAAGTTATAACTTCAGAAAAGAGAGATATAGCAAGACATTTTTGTAATAAGTTTTGTTAGTTTTCCCATAAACGAGTGCCATTTATTTTTGTTTTCTTTCCCTTTGGTTCTCAAACTACAATGGATAGGAATCGTCTTTATGAGAAGTATATTCTTAGATTGATATTTTCGATATTATTCCTATTTCATCTATTGTCTTAAAGAAGTTACAAAGAAATCCACAAACAGTGAAGAGTTCGACCTTTTGAATATAAAAAAGACAAGTGCACATGCTGAGATATGAATACTTTTTCTACCCTATATTGGAACGCACTTCGTATTTTTCATCGAATAATGCATAAACTCTTCAATAAACAGCTACGCACACACAATCATCAAACAGTCCTTACATTCGCTCACATACATATTCATATAAACATATATGAGTAGGTATTGGAAATGAAAAGAAGAATGCAGATAAATTATAGACGAACAAAGACAAAAAAGTCAAATAAATGATACTATACAACGAAAGTGCACGATCTAGTTTCTCTTTATTCTTTAATTATTCAAAACTTCGTAAAAGCGACTATACATACATATATATATATATATATATATATATATATATATATACATATACAGAGAGAGAGAGAGAGAGAGAGATTTTCTTTACAAGCTCTGGCCTTGATGGCGAGGGAATTAACACTTGCTGCTATGGTTTCAAATTATCTGAAATAACAGCAAGAAGGAGACTTTATTCCAAATATTTCTCATAGGTTATATAACTCCTATTTTGGAAATAGGGTAACATTATGAATATCTCAACTATCGTATAAACTTTATACACTGTGAAATTTATTTATGGATGAGAACAAAAAAGGTGAGATAGAACATATGAGAAATATTTGAAATCAAGTCTCCTCTTGCCGTAATTTCTGATCATTGGAAACTATAGCAGCAAGTGTCTGTCTCTCTCTCAATCAAGACTAGAAACTTTGGGGAAATATCAATTTTTTCGTAATTAATATGCAGAAACAATGACTATGGATTAATTATTAGTAAAGGTGGTGTACCTTTCCACCCACGAGAAATCCTAAATAATTACCACTAAGGTGCTAAAAAAGAAAATCACAGTAATGATTCCAAAAAAATAGTATAGATGCGAAGGTATGGAAAAATTATAAAGTGGGAAGCCACTGTTCTGTATTAATGTAACGTAAAACAAACATCCACGTTATAGCCGAGGTGACCATAAATTGGGTGCTCATTTAATCTTAATAAATATAGAAAAGTGATATCCGTTGTTTTTGAAACTGTAATGTAAGGGCAAATATCATATAGCTCTCTACACAATTCAGGTCATTAGATTTTCAAGGAGCCTCTATTTCTTAAATTCTAGTCAATAGATGCCGAGATTTTGAATTTATTAAATTGTCCTTAAAATCAGCATGCTCTATATGGATATATTTATACTCCTAGCCAATTTATATATTAAGAATCTTTACATCTTTAGTTCTATTACGCGAAACGACATGGAAATTTACAGACTTTTATTACTAATCTATTAATATTGTATTTACACGCATATATTAATAATCTATGGTTAGAATTTTATAGCAATTGGTTCAAGAGAAGCTTTGTAAAACTAATAAAATATGGCCAGATAAGCATATATATATATATATATATATATATATATATAATTATATATATATATATATATATATATATATATATATATTCCTATAAATTCGTTTTTAGTTTGCGTGTATTGATATTCATAGTAAAAACACTCTTTTCTATTTATTTGAAAAGAAAATACAATTTTCTCATATATGGGTTGTGGAATTGCATTCACTAGCGAAAGATCTAACTAATTTCCATATTCTATTAAACATTCATTTCAATTAATTCCCTATAAGTTTTTTTTTTCTGTTTTCTTATGGGATGATAATTTTTAGTTAACTATTATGTGTTATTATATTCATGTAGAAATTCTACATGAATTATACTTGCATAATAGTGCGTAAAAGGTTTACAGTGAACACAAAATTGTTTTCATATGTATTTATGTATGCCTACATATTTTTGTTTAATCTATAAAGTTAACTTGTCTGTGTATCTGTGTGTCGGTGTGTCTCTGTGTGTAAATTTCCCTACTCAATAACTCCGTCAATTTTACGGGTACAGTCTTGAAATTTGATATATATGGTACTGAGATTTTGGAAAAATCTTTGTAATCCGTTTTCGTATAGAAATGTGGCTGTTAAGGGGTCAAAGTTCAACGATTTGACTTTTAAGAACTCTACCAAACTCCTCCGACAATTTTGAGTCCAAACAATTGAAATTTCAGATATAGGTTCCATGGACATGGATCTAACTTAATTACATTACAAACAATTAAAGTACCGGGTCATAATAGTAGTAAAGAAAAAATTGACCGCTGTTTTGTTTCTTGTTTGTTTAGCTCAACATACACCTCCTAACACCCGGGCAACGCCGGGCTTAAATGCTAGTATATGCTAGTATATATATATATATATATATATATATATATATATATATATATATATATATATAAGTGAAAGTGTCTGCCTGTGTACATTTCCCTACACAATAACTCTGTCAATTTTCAGTCTACAGACTCGAAAATTGATATACAGAGTATTGAGATTTGGAAAAATCTTTGTAATCCGTTTTCAGACAGAAATGTGACTGTTAAACGGTCATGGTTCAACGATTTAACCTTTGAGAACTCTACCAAACTCCTCCGTCAGTTTAGGGTATAAATAATTGAAATTTTATATATATAGGTTCCTTGGACATTGATCTAACTTAATAACTTGATTTGAGCCAAAAACAGAAAATGTTAAGGGGTCATAATATGAGTCAAATATAGAAATATTTTACCTCTGCTGCCTCTACCAAATTACTCAGAATATTTCTGGTCTAAACATTTGAAATTTTACAGAAAAGGTATTCAGAGATAGCTTTTTAATCGGTTTGGGTTTAAAATTTGAGCTACCAATATATAAATGTGTGTATGCTTGTTTGCATGTCTGCCTAAAACATTCGACAGACCCGACGGATTTTCAAAGATCAGTATCGTTGTGAAGCTCGACCGTTCAGTCGACTAAAAACATTAATTTCTTCACCCTAAAACTGGGCGCTTTTTTCGCCGATATTTTCGAAAGTAATCCCCTCTTTTCGATTGTCTAGCCTTCATTTAACCCCATGTCACTTCCGGTGATCGTAATTGCAAAGACTCCACGTTTCCCCCCCCCCCCGTTCTTTTCCTCCTTCCGGTTCGGGTTCGGGTTTAAGCCTGCCTTCCTACTACAACTTTTCTTCTCTCACCCGACACATCCAAACACCCGGGAAACGACGGGCGCCCATGCTAGTATAATCTATCTATCTATCTATCTATATATATATAATATAATATTTATCTATATATATTATATATATATAAGCGAAAATGGGTGTATGTATGTATGTACGCTTTTTCTGTATATCCGCGCAAAGGATTTTTTTCGGCGGCTTCTTGCGGCCGTCGCTCATTTTTAATTTGGGATCGCCTCATATTGCTTTCATTTTTCGGTATAAAAAAAGTGAAACGCGATTCGAATCCCTGGCCCATGCCCATAGGGAACATTCGTGGCCTTCGGGCCAAGATCAAAGTGTAGTATCTTTCCGGCAGATACTGCAAGCAAAGACTGTATGTGTGGCAACCCCACATATAAGACCTTGGTCAATGTAGGGGAAACCCTTCATACCAATTGTCACTATCCAGCTCCCCTACTCCTCATGTAGTTGGTCCTCATTTCCCCTTCACTCCTCAGATTAAAAAACGGCCTTGTGCCTTATTTGCTCGGAGCGGAAGCAAGTATCGCTAGCTATGCTTTAGCTGAAAAAGTCTTCTCAATTATTAAATCATTTCTTTCTGATAGATTCATAAGAGTAGTAGTTGAGGGGCAAAAATCAGAAGCTCACAGTATTAATGCCGGTGTCCCTCAGGGGTCCATCCTGGGCCCGACTCTTTTCCTGATCTACATTAATGATCTTCCAAATCACATCCTTACATTATTTGTAGACATTTATGCTGACGACACTACCATTTATGGTAGCACATCTAAGACAGTAAACGACCAAGTTCTCTCCAATTCTCTCTCCTCTTATCTTGAGCACGTAGTACAATGAGGAAAGGAGTGGTTGGTTACTTTTAATGCATCTAAAACCAAGCTTATCTCTTTACATCATCAACATTCTAATCCACATCTGGCATCAATTGAAATGAATGGCTCTCGTCTTCAGGAGGCCTCAAGTTTTGACAAGCTTCTGGGCTTGACCATTACTCCTGATCTTAAATGGAACACGTACATCAAATCTGTTGCCAAGGCCGCTGGAAAAATGGTGGGATCTTTCTATCGATCCGGTAAATATCTCACTGCTGATGCTATTCTCTATCTATATAAGAGTCAGGTACGTCCAAGGATGGAATACTGTTGCCACATCTGGGCAGGAGCTGCTGGAAAGGACTTGTCCTGCCTTGATAGAGTTCAAAATAGACTTCGTAGCCTCATAGGAGATGTCCTTTTCTCTTCGCTGCAACCTCTATCTCACAGAAGAGATGTTGCGAGTCTGTCTCTGATGTATCGTTATTTTCATGGAAAGTGTTCGACTGAGCTTCAATCTATGGTCCCCCCTCGCAAAACGTTCACAAGAAACACTCGTCTAGCTGTAAACACAATCAATAATTCCCCCACTCTTTATCTGTGCCTAAACCTAAACGTAGATTCCATGAACAAAGCTTCTTTCTTAGAACTGCACGCCTGTGGAATTGTCTTCCGTTTTCCTGCTTTCCGGCTGACTACAATATGGTTGTCTTCAAGTCTAACGTAAATAAGTTCTTGAGCCGTTCCATATAAGTTATCAAATTTACCAAATTTTCATTACTAATGATTACTATAATGTCCAATTTCTACTGTACACTCTTTACCCCTTGTCCTTGAGTGGCCTGTTGGCCTTTATAATGTGGTGATGCCTATGTAAAAAAAAAGATCCAAGTGTAGTGTCTGTTCCGGCAGATACTGCAAGCAATGATCATATATGGGGCAACCCCCCACATATAAGATCTTGTTTAATGTAGGGGGACCGCTCCATACCAATTGTAACTATCCAGCTCCCCTGCTCCCCGGGGAGTTGGTCCCCATTTCCCCTTCACTCCTCACATATAAAATACGCCTTGTCCCAAATTTGCTCGGTAGGGATGCAAATAAATACCACCTTCGTGGCCTTCGGGCCAAGATGAAATGTAGTATCTGTTTCGGCAGATATTGCAAGCAAAGGCCATATATGTGGGCAACCCCGCATATAAGACCTTGCTCAATGTAGTGGCACTCCTTCATACCAATTGTCACTATCCAGCTCCTCTAATCCCTGGGGAGTTGGTCCCCATTTCCCCTTCACTCCTCAAATTAAAAATCGGCCTTGTGCCTAATTTGCTCGCTGGGGGAACAAAACAACACCACCTTGGTGGTCTTCGGGCCAAGATCCAAGTGTAGTATCTGTTTCGGCAGATACTGCAAGCAAGGGCCATATGTGTCGGCAACCCCACATATAAGACCTTCGTCAATGTATGGACACCGCTTCATACCAATTGTCACTATCCAGCTCCCCTACACACCCTTAACTCCTCACATAAAAAACGGCCTTGTGCCTTATTTGCTCGCTGGGGGAACATAAAAATACCCTGACCCACGGCCAGTGATCTCTAGAAAGCGAAGTAACGTTTGGTCAATGTCGGCTTGACGTCGTCATATCAGACGTTTGCTTTCATTTCGAGACGACACACTCCCCTAATAAACGGGGGAGCTGTTTTAGTTAGTTAAAACCAAACAAACCGGATTATTGACCTTATTAAAAACTGCACCGCAGAAAATGTTAACTGCTGAATAGCTATTGCATAGGTCGTCGTCGAAACGCTCGTACAAAATGTAAATTTTACGACTTCCGTGCGGGCACCTGTCAATTCTCTTATTACAAACATATTTCAGTATCTCGTTCAGTCTGGCCGAGCGGTTAACCTGTCATGTTTTTTGTTCACATTTTATTTTCCAAGTTCGCCTAAGGGCTTTGGGTTCGATCCTATCAACTTACTAACACCCCCCTCTCACCGGGTTTCTATTTGATTTATGAGCACACACACCTCGGAACACCCAGGCAACGACTAGTATAATAATAAATACGAAATCTGCATTAATAAAAATATCATATTTAAGCATATTTAACGAACGGACAATGCCGGGCGGCCTGCTAGTATATATATATATATATATATATATATATATATATATATATATATATATATATATATATATATATATATATATATAGTGTCGTTTAAAATGTCGCTGCTTTGAATGAATTTTGCTTCGGATTCTTTTACTTGGTCATCTATTCTATGACCTTGCCAGGCCACTAATTTTTAATATAAAGGCGAAAAGGTGTGTGTTTGTGTATGTTCGTGCATTTTTTTTGGTATGTCTGTCAAAATAATTGGGGGGGGGGCTTGGGGGGACGCCCGGGGAGGTGCTCGCGGGATGTAACTGTTTCTTATAACTTTTTTATATACTCTGTAGATTATAATATGTCCAATTTACAAATAGAGGTCGTAAATATATGTTATTTCAGCGACATTTATGTTAAAACATTCGCGCTACGCTTTGATTTCATTTTCTCTATGGCGTCATGTTTGACCTAGAAAACCACACGTTGACGTTCGTTTAGCCACGTCCCTTTTTAATTTAATTTCAGCTTTTCTCAATTTCCTGCCCTCGTAGCGTCGTTGTAAATTATCAGGCTATTCGTCTCAATGCATGAGGTTCGAGCCTACCTCCCTACCAAAACTTTTTTTACATAGCCAAACACCCGGGCAATATATATATACATGTATATATATATATATATATATATATATATATATATATATATATATATATATATATATATATATATCTGAAGGCAAATTGAATATTGAAATGCTCACTTCTTTTGTTCTATGGGAGGAAAATGCATGAATACTTGCAGTAATTTTGAAGATTGTAATACTATTCTATGCTTAAAATCTCATGAATATTGTTAAAAAGAACTATATATTCACACCAATAAATAAAATATGCCCAAATTTATCTACATTTGTACGTTTGAGCCCTCTACGAGTGGCGGACGGATGTTTATTTAAATAGACATTCGGACAGTTTAATTTCGGCCACCGATTCCGTAGTCAGGGGGTAGGACTGCCGACTGTCATCACGACGGTTCTAGGTTCGATCCTCGGCTTGGGAAAGGTGTTAGTCTAGCGGCACTGATGAGTTGTGAAACAACGAAACAGGTCTGTATGTCGATGACTAAAATATATTTTATATATATATATATATATAGTGTGCTCGCAAGCCACCTTGATTTTTGCTGCTTCTGTTGTCTCCCCTGTGTATTAGCCAGTCAAATTATAATTAAATTGTATAGACTGTTTATGCCTACATGTTTTGTTATGGATAATTTCTTATTTTTTATTAGCTCTTTGATTCTTGAATATAGTCATGTAAAAAGATGTTTTTAGAGCTACCAGAACTAAAAATATGTGAAGTGTATTATTTAAACTTTTCCCACTTGTTAAATAATTTAAGTTTGAAGATTGTATTTGATAAGGTTATTTACATAATAGAATTATTCAGTATAAAAAGTAACACGCTGTTTTCAAATATATATATATATATATATATATATATATATATATATATATATATATATATATATATATATACGCGTGTACGTAGATTACTGTTTTAAAAATAATAAAATAAATAAAAAATGTTAAATACGTCCAAATTAAATAGGGAGACTTTCTAAGTAAATAAAAAAATGAGCTCCGAGGCAGCGCCAATATTAACCGTAGTTATCGCTTGAAAAATAACAACAATAACAAAATCTAAAT